>NC_050191.1:24570663-24678519 GCF_008315115.2 Sander lucioperca | reverse complement strand
TTACCAATTCCTCGTCGCGTTTTTGAGGGGGTTAGCATGCACGAAAACTCACAAAAATTTGCACACAGGTCAGAACTGGTGAAAATTGCAAAGTTCTGTAGTGATTAGGCTCGGGCGTTGCCAGGGGGCTCCATAGCGCCCCCTAACGTGCGCCTTAAATTGGACAAAAGTAATAAGTTAATATACCAACTTTTGAGGGAACATAGGTCTCATCTTCAAGTCCATGGTGCTATTTTTAGAAAAAATTACAAAATTTTATAATTTCCGAAATATTGGTTTTTGTGTAAAAATCTTAATTTTACGAACACTTGTTTGAGGACTTTAGGATGCACGAAAACTCTCAAGATTTTGCAGCCATGTGCACAATAGTAAACTCTTTCATCTGAATTCACATTTAGGCTTGGGAGTGGTATGGTTGCTCTATAGCGCCCCCTAATTGGTTTTAGCACTTGGGCACATTTTTGACGGCCTCAATATATACGAAAACTCACAAAAATTGGCGCCCACATAAACACCGGGGAGCTTTGCGAGACTGTACAGCGATTCGGCCCAAACCTGTAAGTGGGCTCCATAGCGCCCCCTAATGCCTGGAAGGCCTTAACTTGGACATAGTTGCTCCGATCTTCACCAGATTTTATACCCATATTGCTCTAATCATTGCGGACATCTTTCCCATTTACCTTCATTAGCTCCGCCGAACCGGAAGGCGGCCATTTTTAATTATGCATTTTTCATGTGTTTTACATTCTTTCGAACTCGTCCTAGGCCGTGATTTCAATCTTCTTGAATCTTTGCAGGTAGTATCTGTTGACCATCATGATGAAAAGTTATCCAGAGAATTTTGATAGTTGAAAAAATGCGCAAGTTACAGCAACTTCCTGCCTAAACAGGAAGTTGCATTATCTTGGCAACAATTATTCCAATTGCCTCGAAACTTGATAAAGTTGTTCGTCATGGCCGGTTTAGCATCTATGCCAAACCTGGCGTCAATCGGCCATTAGATGGCACTGTTTTTAATTAATCAGCAAAATATTATATATATATAGCTATATGGGAAACCTACTCTGTCTAACTAGTCCTGGGGCGATCGGCACGAAAACTGGCAAATAGATTCGGAGGACCCTCGTGACAAAAAGGTATCAAAAGAATTTTAATAGCTAAAACAATGCGCAAGTTACAGAGGATCAACTTCCTGTAGGGGGCTGTCGAAACAGGAAGTTGCGTATCTTACCAAGATTTATTCCGATTGACACCAAACATGACACAGTTGTTCCGCATAGGGGCTTGAGCTTCCATGCCAAATTTAGAGTGAATCGGCCATTAGATGGCACTTTTAGATTTTTTTTTATTAGTTAGCCACATCGCGATATATGGGAAACATACTTTGTCTAACTCCTTCTGGGCCGTGAGTCCAATCTGCACGAAAACTTGGATATAGACTCGGTGGAGCCTGCTGACTAAAATTGATCAAAAGAATTTTGATAGCTAAAACAATGCGCAAGTTATGGAGGAACAACTTCCTGTAAGAGGCTGTTAAAACATGAACGGTTGTATCTTGGCAAAAGTTATTCCGATTTACATGAAACTTAGAATGTGTGGTCTACATGTGATGTGGCGTCTGCCAGTACCCCCGACTGCAAGAAGGCGAGGGCCTGTTCATCGCTGCTTGCAGCTTTAATTACTATTTTTCTTCCGTCGATAAAACAGATGCTACAGCCTAAACCGTACATGGTGGGGGGGTGCCGTTTTCAGGACTGGTCCAGATACCTGCAGGGACCTCGGACAAAAAAATTCAGCCACTTACACCACTAGGTGGCGCTATAGCAGAAAAAACGCGTTTGGCCTTATAACTCCCACACCGTACACCCGACATTCAAAAACCATACATCTACGCGTTCCCTGGATCCAACTGAATCACGTGATATAAACCACGCCCATTTCCGCCTAGACTTTTATGCGTGAAAAATCGCGATTTATCATAAACCTGCTTTTTCTTACTCCTCCTAGACTGTGCGACCGATCTGCATGAAACTTGGTACGTACCATCCCCAGATCGACCTGACAAAAAGTTATGAAAAGAATTTTTGTCGGATGAAAATTGCATAAATTATACACAAACAAATTTGTGTAGCTAGCTACGAAGACACAAACGTTACCATATCTTGGCCAAAATAAATGGTATCATCGCAAATCTTTAGAGTCTTGTTTGTCATGACCCTCTAATGCTCCTCAACCAATTTTACAAAAATTGGCCACTAGGTTTATATCTCATGAACGGCTCATCTGATTTTCACCAAATTTTGAGTGTACCATCTCGGCCCACTCTTGAGGCCACGCCTACAGTTGGGTACTGATTCGTCAAAGTGGGCGTGGCCTATGGGACCCAGGTTTGGATTCACCACTACACTAATGTGAGCAAATTAAAATTTACAGTGCAGATGGACAATGGGTCATGGACCTTACCTACCAACAATTACACACATGGACCACTAGGTGGCGCTATAATGACGTAAAACGTGCTTTTGCCTATAACTCCCACAGTCTACATTGCAGATTAGAAACTCTTATATCCACGTATTCTGTGAATCCATCTGAGTCTGACGATATAGGCCTCGCCCATTTGCGCTAAGAAGTTTTTTCGCAATATCGCGCAATGCGCAAAACAAACTTTTTCTATCTCCTCCTAGGCCGTGCGAGCTATTGGCACCAAACCTGGTAGGTAGCATCTCCTTACGGACCTGACCTAAAGTTATCAAAATAATTTGGCTACGTTACACCATTCGCAATATACAAGCAAACTAATTTTCGTAGCTAGCCACAAAACACAAACGTTAGCATATCTCGGCCAAATCAATAGGTATCGGAGCAAAACTCGGTACTGTTGTTCGACATCCCACTCGGAGCCTCCCTACCAAATGTGGTGAAACTCGGCCGTCAGGGGGCGCTATAATGAACGTAGAGGCCTTTTGGCAAATACGTCAATGCATTTAAATGGGAATAATTTGCAATGGAAATATCTCTGCTGCAGTAAATGCTATCATCACAAAACTTGAGATTATTGTTCGACATGCCACTCTGTGGCCCTCCACTAGATTTGGTGATGATCGCCCATCGCGCTATAATTGAGGTAGGAGTGTTTTGGCCTTTTACGCAATGAAGAGGGAATTTGCAATTGCATTTCACTACAGACTTTGTACCTCGCACTTGGTCAAATTTCCTGACTTTTGCCTCGCCGCCATCGTGCTTTTGGTTCTCCTTTTGCGGGCCCCGCTTCTGTGGGCTCTTAGCGTCGTCAGGGGCGACTCGCGCCAGGGGGGACTGGCGCCGGGAAGGCAGTTCATAACTGCTTGCAGTTCTAGTTGAAATTGTAATTTCTAAATTAGATTAGATTAGTGATTAGATTAGAGTAGATTAGATTAGATTAGATTAGATTAGATTAGATCAGTTAAAGTGAAATCAGGAAGACAGGCCTGGCTGATGTAACATTTTCCATCAGTAGTAAAAATAAAAGATAAAAGCAGTGTAAATATAAATAGAATTTAAAATAAAACTACAAAACAGTAAACAATCTCTCATCTGCAACATAAAATCAACAGAATGGGCTTGTACAAGTGGTAAAAAAAAACATGATTTTCATGTCAGGGTACTGGAAGTGAAGCTGGTCCTCCATCACAGGGATCAGCTTGATGCTGCGGATGATGAGGCCACCAGAATGATCCACTCTGTGACTATTAGAGGAAAACAAAGGGTGTAATAAAAGCTAGGTAATGAAAAACATAAAGTTAACTATAAATGATGGCTAATTTTTTTTTACATCATTTTCACATCTGTAGGACAATATAATATTAAGTTTTGTTTTATAATGTCGGGTTAACTTACCTCAAGTAACAAGCTGGGACGAACGACCGGGAGCAACTTGTCTGCAGAAGATGAGCGGCAAGCAGCAAGACTACAGGGCTAGCAATGCAGAGTAGCTTATCCTTAGCCTAGCTTCCTAGCCTTCGTTAGCTTAGAAGTTTCAGGTAAGGTTGGCGTGGTTTCAGCAACCAGTCTTAATTTATTCCACCCAGAGACCGCCTCAGCTCCATCCACGCTCCACCTCCTGATGTCAGCAGTGATAAAATGGCGGCGGTGGGGGGCGCCCACTTTGCTTAATTTTGGCTCTTCAGAAACCAATGGCTTACGTCACGAACATAGTTTTTTACAGTCTATGCCTCTGGCCCAACATTTAAATAGTTCTTCTTAAAGTCATTATGTTTTAAAAGTTGAAACATGCACTAATAGCCGAATCCAGAGTTATTTAACTATGCATAATAAACATGCATAATGAACGCATGTCAGACCCACGGAGTGCGCCCTACTGAGCAGCAGCAACTCATCAGACTGGAGACGTCCTCCAAGATGTGTCTGCCACTCATCAGAGTCATTCAGAATGGGGTCCAAAAGCGCTTTGGTTGTCTGATGGAAGACCCTGAACTGATTGCTGCAGCAATCCTTCTGCCAAAGTTGAAGACCACATGGACTGAGAGGGCTGATATAATAGAAGCAGGTATGATTTCATTATTTACAGTTTGTCTTGATTACTTAAACACATTTGAAATTAT
Organism: Sander lucioperca; assembly: GCF_008315115.2. NCBI lineage: Eukaryota > Metazoa > Chordata > Actinopteri > Perciformes > Percidae > Sander > Sander lucioperca. Next base: position 24,673,915 of record NC_050191.1, on the reverse strand, counting down.
GGCTCCTTTTCTTTTCTTTTTTGTGATCAAATTTTTTTATTGGTACCTTCAGACATACAAAACAAATTCCACACCGTGTGAGGTAATAGCAGATGATGCACAGAACAGATCAACACAAATTGAAGAACAAAAATCCTCTCCCACTCCCCACCCTCTGCCATCTCGAGGAAAACCAAACAAACAAACAAACAAACAGAAACCACACCTTGCCTAATCACTCTCCTCTAATTCTTGTGGGGTTGAGATCATTAAGTCTGATATTTGTGCTGCTGCGCTTTCCCATAGGCTGATAGTTGATGATCTGGCTTTGTTAATCCTTGCTGTAGAGAGCTCAAGCATAACTATGTCTAGAAAATATGCCAACCACTGTTTTATACAAAGCGAGTGAGGGGGGAGCCAGCGTTGAGCTATCATTTTCTTGGTTGCAGTTGAGCTGGCTAGCCAAATTTTCCTCTGTCTCCCAAGCAGGTGTAATTTAGAGTCGTCATTAAGTAACAAAACAATCGGGTCAGTAGGAATTCGACATCCTATCACATCAGATATTATTGATGTTGTTTTATCCCAGAACTCATGCACCTGTTCACACTCTCAGACCATATTCAGGAAAGTTCCAGTTTGTTCAGGTTGACAGTACGTGCAATAGGGAGTGGGAATGACTTTAGAGACGTATCTCTTCTGAGTAGTCCAATATGTCCTATGACATATGTTGAAGAGGATATACTGGTGATTTGGGTTCTTGGAACAGTGACAAATGTTGTCCCAAACTGTCTCCCAATTAATTGCGTTCCCCTCAGGGCTCAGCTCTCATTCCCATTTCTTTACTATTGGGATTTCTCCTATGGATACTTGCATCAGTTTAGCATAAATATTGGACACTAATCCTCTCACAGGAAAATCAACAAACCATTTAATGACTGGGTGCACCTCAACATTGTTTCTCCATGGCACTCCATAACATTTTAGGGCTGGTCTTAAAGGTCCCATGACATGGTGCTCTTTGGATGGTTTTATATAGACCTTAGTGGTCCCCTAATACTGTATCTGAAGTCTCTTTCCCGAAATTCAGTGCAGAAATTGGTGCAGAATTACAGCCACTAGAGCCAGTCCCACAATGAGCTTTCCTTAGTATGTGCCATTTCTGTGTCTGTAGCTATTGAGGAGGAGAGAGAAACATACATTTGCACATTTTTTATTCCTTAATGTACTGTACAGTACATGAATCCAAAATGTTTTATTTTTATTCTACCATAGTGTTTGGTCAGGACAGGCCAGAGAATCTCATCAACATCACAGGCTATATTGACCCTAGCCAGGCAGCGGGGGGAAAATCCTCTTGTATGCCTGATCCACCCCTGGCATGCATCAACTGAAATGTCTAGGCTTCTTCCATGGCCTGGAGGAGGTGAACATATATATACAGTAAGGTTCATGGTCATACTTTCCACCATGCTGAAAAAAAACCTCCTCTATCAGGTTTAGAAAGGGAGAGTATGCAGGCATGGTCAACGAGAGTGGCACCAATTTAATCTGAGACTACTTGTCTCCGTGCCCTTGCGCTTCCTCTTCCATGTCTTCTTTGTCCACCTCGTCCTCTTCCTTCTCCTCCACCTCCTCCTTCACTTCCTTCACCTCCACCTCCTCCACTTCCTGCTCCACCTCCTACTCTTCCTTCAACACTTCCTCCTCTTCCTACTGCTCTTCCTCAACAAAGGCTACTTTGCACTGTTAATTCCTCCTGGGAATAAATAAAAAGGGAATCTATGTAACTTGTGTAGTTGTATGTAAAATGACGGAGTTTTGAGGAATTTTCAGTCCTTTCTCCACTCTGCTCTGAAACAGAAGTAGAGCAGCGCCTTGCTTTGAAGTGGTGCTCATGCGCATCTGTGTCATAGGGGAGTGCTGAGGGCAGGGGGAGGGATTAGAGTCCAGAGGAGATGCTACTTTCAAGTTATATCAAAAATAAACACGTTTTACACCACATTGGTTGTCAATATTTTGTGCAACATGTACTGAGATAAGATATAATGTTTTGATAGTTGTAATTACAAAGTAATTTATCATTTTTTTATTCGAACAAAATATAAAAACAAAGGCTACTTTGCAATGTTAATTCCTCTTGTGAATAAATAAAAAGGGAATCTATGTAAATTGTGTAGTTGTATGTAAAATGAAGGAGTTTTGAGGAAATTGCAGTCCTTTCTCTACTCTGCTCTGAAACAGAAGTTTGCTTGAAATGGTGCTCGTGCACGTCTATGTGTTAGGGGAGCGCCGAGGGCAGGGGGAGGGATTAGACAGAGCCCAGAGGAGATGCTACTTTCAATTCTCGCTAGCTTCTCAACCTTATCAACCCTGCCTTTAAATGTGCTCTGTCTCTATGGTAGGATGGAGGTGGGCCATAGGAGGATGTGATTGGCCAGTGTTCAGATGAAAGACAAACCAGGGGGCCAATCATATGATCTCTCTTCTCTCTATGGGCCGATAAAAAATAAATAAAGCTTTTGACCGGCGTGCATCCCATGAAGCCCACAGATAGACCAGCCCACTGGCAAATCTCCCGTTACTCCCGATGGCCAATCCATGCCTGTATGAAACTCTCATGCACACATGCGCATCTGGCTTATCAAGCATCGCACACTCACACAAACACACACACACACATTAGCTATTTGTCCACTTTAAAATAATAATTTACAGGGACATAAATATTATAGATGCAGTTAAATTAGGGCTGTCAAACGATACATTTCTTTTAATCGCGATTAATCACTGAAGTTCTATAGTTAATCGCAATTAATCGCATATTTTATCACATAATTAAAATTCTATTATTTTGCATTACAGAACAGTTTTTAAGTACATATTAACAATCAAAAGCAATTTTTACCAGTGTATCTTGATTGGGAATCAAATGAATGCAAAGAAAGTTACTTTATGAACTTGATTTTAAGATTTGTAATTATTTATTTACTGTAAACAAAAGAAAAATGTGTGGATCTGTCATTATTGCACAATTCCTCCAAGTACCTAACTAAAAAACTAAAAATCCCTATCCTTACTAGAGTCAATATAGTGTTTAGTAACTCCTAAATAATGTTGATTACTCACTGACGTCCAGTGATCACCGGTTAATGAGACAGCGTTTGCAGCACCTTGAAGCAGTTCCAGTTTGGCTGCTTTCTCCGTGTCATACAGGCTGTGTATCCATGAAAACTGCTGTCCCCCTCGACGGCAACGAGACAGGTTAACCGTAGTACGCCTTTAAGACCCGAGTCCTCTACGATGCTGACAGGTCTGCAGTTAGTTGCCCGTTTCGCAAGAGCTGTAGTAATTTTTGGGGATTTGGTTCACAGGTCGGCAAGTAGCACTCTCCAAAATAGTGCCTGAGTGGGTAGCATGCTATCGTAGCATGCTAGCGGGTAGCATCACGTTAACTGTACTACTATGCTTAGCTCCGTAGGTGGTAGCTCAAGCTTGACGTGCTTCGGTGATATTTTAATTCGGCTTTACACAATGTGCATATGGCTTTCGACTTGTCTACGAGCCGTCCGGGAGTTTTGGAAAATAAAAAGCGCCATTCAGGATTTCATTGCTGCTGTCTTTCTCCATCATGCCTGCAGCCTGCAGCCATGGATGTATTAAGAGAACAGCAGCAGGATGTGATACGAGGAAGTGGCAGCTTGATGATAAGTAACGGTGCTGCAAAGGGTCAAAATAGTAGCCTGTTAGGCACGATGCAAAGCCGAGTGAAGTGTAAAATAAATTAATAAATGCCGGCATGCGAGTAATGCGATTAAAAAAAATGAATCGCATCGGGTCGGCCCTTAATCGCATCGCGATTAACACGTTAACGCTGACAGCCCTAAGTTAAATACATGTATAAAATCATGAGCCATTGGCATACAGCAGGTCTTCATACTATTAAGCATACCCCTCTGTTCTTATGGTATAAGTAACAGCGCATTCGCCATATATGACAGCTGCCTATATTAGCAGACAGAGTACTTTGCTAGCCGTTTAGCCCTCTTTTTGAGCATCCCAAGCTGCTGAAGCTCTTTTACAACCAGCCTATGTGTGTGTGTCCTAAGTTGCCAAATATGAAAACAAATTGTCGGCACCTATAGCCTAGCTCTGAGATGGTGTTTAGGAGTGGTTGGTATTTAATGACCTTGGTCAAAAAAGCTTGCTTCATGCTAGGATCAAAGGTGCATGCAACCTTTAAAATGAACACCTAAATGGATTCCTCATTGAGCACAACAACATCTGGTATATAGCAAGCAGGTGTGAGAAGGTATCAGAGTTACTATTGCAGTGCTGAAACATTGATGGTTTTACACAAGGTTTTTTGTACATTTTTACTGAAGGTGAAAAATGGTTTGATATGTCTTTCAGTATCAGATCCACTATTCTGTCATGGCGTGCTATGTACATTCCTTTGTAAACATGGCAGCCATTCATGATGTGTGGTAATGTTTCAGTGATCTGTTCTGTAGTGTGATACAAACAATGAGGAACTTGAGTTGTGATAGAAAGGTCAGAGTCTAGTAGGAAGAACTTGTAATCTGGCTTTTACTGTGAATATGGCAATGTCCTCACTGAGTGCAGTATTCTTAACAAATGAGTGAGAAACTGTGATCAGCAGAGGGAAGACATGCAAGTTTTCCTTGAAGTTTCTGTCCAGCCCAGTGTTGTTGTTGTTGTGAGTCCATAAGCAGGGCATGAAGTTAACTTTTTTGACCACCAGCCACTGTGGCAGGTGGATTTTTAAATCCACCTGCCACAGGGACTTTTTACCAGCCACTTTTTTTTTGCGTCATGAAGGTGAAAAACAGGAATTGCTGTGTCTCTATGATCCTGTCCTATTGATGGTAGCCTACTCGTGAACATTGCGCCGTCATCACGTGCTGTAGTAGGGGGGCCCGCCTTGATAATCCTGTGCTGGCTCATTACGCCACTGCATATAAGAGATGAGATGACTGACAAAATCAGGAGTAGCCTACGCCACCACAACAACAACAAAACACTGGTGAATGCGCACCATAACACATGAATGTTTTTTGTATAGTTCTTAAAAATAAAAAAATAAATAAAAAGGAAACTTTTTTTGGGGAGAATAATACTTATTACTATTAATTAATTACTCTGGGCTGAGATTTTCTAGTAACCTTACCAAAAAGGCTCAGGATGCTGCAAATGTTGGTAAAATATGAAAAAGGCTGGTGGATTTAAGACACAAAATAATTTATTGGATGAATCAAATATGAACATATCTGTCATTGTCAGTGGCTTGTTGATCTTTACATTGTTAGTTCATTTCCTATCCTGGCCTGGGACACACATTCATACGGTTTAATAAAGTACTTATTGGACTTTAACTTATCATTGCACTTACAATAACGTAGCTGTCCTCAATTTAGGTCGTCCTGTACGTCTCATCTGCGTTTTTTTCCTACATCCACTGTGTGCGTTTGTGTGTGTGTCTGTGCGTGCGTGTGTTTGTGTGTGTGTCTGTGTGTGTGTTTGTGTGTGATTGTGTGTGCGCGTTAGTCGCGGGGGAAACGGAGCAGTCCCGCCCGCTGCAGAGAGCCGACAATTTGAAACAGCAGCGCTGACTTTAGAGTGAAAAAACGTTACAGTGTACATTGATGTTAAAATGTCTACAGGTTGGCAGGACGGTCTGAAATGTTTTGCATGGTCTTTCACTGTACGTTTTGTTGGTAAATGTGAGATGTTCGAGTCACACACACGTCTCGTCTTCATATCAGAAACTAGGAAATTAATTTGACCCGTTCTCACTCCCGCTTGGTCAGTGGCTGCACGTGGGATGCTGGGATTGTGTTAGTAATGAAAATGCGATAGGGGGCCCCGGCTGTCAATCAATGTCTTCTAGTGATACGGGCCCCCTGATTGGACCAGGCCCGTAAGCAACCGTGTACCCTGCTTACCGATAGTTACGAGTCTGAATCACTCAATTCTCATTGGCTACCCGCCAATGTGGCAGGTAGATTGACAGTTTCACCGGGCGGGTGGGCGGGTGCCAATTTCATGCCCTGTCTGTACTTACTTAAGTTCAATCAATAGTGCATACTTTTGACTTTTACTTCGTTACATTTTGCAGCAATTGTCTATACTTTCTACTCCACTACATTTCTACAACGTTCCGTTACATTTTCTGATCAGTTTTTCCCCCTGCTAAAATGTCTTCCTGACCGTCACACGTTTGTAGTCCGCAGGGAAGCCTTCAGCAGCGGCCGTCCAGCTCCCAGTGCCGCTCGCGATATTACGAATCCCACTATGGCCATGCCAAGACCCGCCCTTCAATAGCATTTATTGGCCAGGCGCGTACCGCTCCCGGTACTACCGCTGCTCCTGTTACTGCTGCTGCTCCCGATACTCTGCTTGGTCAAATGTGAAGCATCTGTTCACATAGGGTTAATATACAACCCGTATATCTATCTTAAAAACACTCCCGGTCCTCCTCAGCTGTGAAGCCACGTACTTGTTGTCCAAGCCCGTGTGTTCTCACTAAATAAACGTGTGCAGCATTCACTGTCCCGTGGGAAATAATGCAAAGTCGAGCTTCATGCAGATCACCCTGATAGATAACCAGAATTGTAAGCCAGAATGTAAACTGGGCCACAGATGTTAAGCACAATTACATTAACCTAAAACTAACAATTAAAATGCCACAGCCCATACAGTTTTTTTTAATTATTAGAATATCGACATTAAGAGAATAAATCGTTATGCAAGTACTTTTACTTTTAATACTTAAAGTACATTTAAAATTAGGTACTTTTTACTTTTACTTAAGTAGGGTTTTCATTGTTGTACTTTTACTAAAGTAAATATATCTCTGGTTATTTGTACTTTTACTTAAGTACTGAGATTCAGTACTTCCTCCACCACTGACAAATTGTGAGAGAGGCTCAGTAAGGCTCTCTATACCAGATACAATAGGGCGCAAAGGAGGATCATCAAGTTGTTTATGAATTTTGGGTAGACCATAGAATACTGGACAACGGGGGTGGTCACTCAGTAGAAAAGCCTTTTCTTTATCGGTTATCCAGCCTTTTTTAGATGTATCAATAAATTCATCAATCATATTTTTTTGTGCTGGAAGTAGAATTATGGAGGAGGGGCTGATAGTGTTTTTCATCATTTAGCAATTTCAATATACCACAATCATAATTCTTTAAGCCCATAACGACAACAGCGCCCCCCCTTGTCGGCAGGGCGAATAATAATGTCCTGTCTTGATTCCAAAGAGTGTAGCGCATCCAGTTCACTTTTTGTCATGTTTTTATTTTTGGAGGGACATAGCGTACTTAGTTTAGTCATGTCTTGCTCAACTAACTGACTGAAAGTGACAATTGTGGGATTTAAATTAGAAGAAGGGAAAAACCTTGATTTCTTTTTAAAGGGGGGTTACTTCTCTGGGGGGTTCGCTAGTATTGGAATTATAGTTTCTGCTTTCTGCTTTTCTGCGTCCTGTTAGACAAGACATTAGACCTAGAAAAAAATGTTTAAAGCAGCCATATTATGCTCATTTTCAGGTTCATAATTGTATTTTAAGGTTGTACCAGAATAGGTTTACATGGTTTAATTTTCAAAAAACACCATATTTTTTGTTGTACTGCACTGCTCTCTCTCAGTGCTGCAGATCCTCTTTTCACCTGGTCTCTGTTTTAGCTACAGAGTGAGACCTCTTTTCTTCTTCTTCTTCTTCTGTACTATCTTTGATTGCACTGCACATGCCCAGTACAACTTCGGTCAGTTACAAGGCAGGATTAGCTGGGAGACTATTAAATGAGGGCGCACATGTAAGTAGTTCTTTTGTAGATTATGGTGAACTTGTGTGTGTTGTAGCAGTACTTTGCTACTGAGAACGAGGTAGCATGCTAGCGTTAGCATGCTAGCGTTAGCATGCTAACGCTACGAGCTAATGGTTGCGGTTAGCCTGCTGTTTCGGCTTGTGACGTCACAAGCCGTGCCGATTTTGAACAGCTCACCCAGAGACTGAAGGCAGGACACATTCAGAAACCGTATCTCACTCTAAACAGCATGGATGGATTTTTTTCAAAGTTTGTATGTGTGTGGAAGCACCAGAGACACAACATAACACCCCAAATCCCAGAAAAAGTGATTTTTTCATAATATGGGCACTTTAAGGTGAAGTAAAGAATTTAAACGAGTCCACTTTAAGAGAAAAAGAGTTGATGCAGTTAGACGGGACAAACAAGAGTCCTTTCCGAAGCACTGCTTTCTCTGTATCCATAAGGTCAGAGTCGGAGATGTTGATTACAGTCTCCTCTGGTGGTTCTGCGGGGACCAGCGCGTAGGTGGCAGGGTTTCTCTTCTTCCCCCTTGAGCCCCGCCTCGTCTTTGTCTTTGCCGTTTGTAGCTGCAGTCGGCAGTTAGCAAAACAAGCTACAATGTGATTTATTGGGAACTGCGCACTTCAATTTACAATTGAAAGAGAAACATAACATAAAAACATCTGCGAAATTGCTATCGCTAAATTCACCAGACTCCATGTAAATAAACAGTAATTTTATGGACTAAGTGCTATAATTATTAGTAGTCATTTGTTTTTTCCTTGGATTGTGGTGGCACCTGCTGCCGAGGTCCTGCTGACACCCACTGCCACTGTTATTACTGGTCATATTTCTATTATTATTGCTATTATTGCCATATTATATGCACTGCTATTATTATTATTATTATTATTATTATTATTATTATTATTATTATAATAATATTATAGTTAATGTTATTATTGTGGTTGCTGCACATCTCTCTCTCCCCCCATTATGATTTGACACTATAAAATGGAATTGATTTAATGTTGCACTGTGTGTAATAAATGGTGATAATTTACTGAATGTCATCTCAGTTTCACTTCACTTGAGACTATCCCCCCTTCCTTTGCTTTAGGGAAGGCCAGTTTAAAGGCAGGATCTCCCAAGGCACTACTTATTGACTGTGTGTGGTTGGCATTCTCATTTAAGTAGAATGTTGAGAGATAAGAGTCTGCAACAACAATAATGCATACTTAGAAACTATGTAACAGGTGTGTCTTTTTATTAGTTATTATTAATATCTCACAGATCAAAACTTTACTAATGTAAGAGAATAAAATCATTGGTATAAAGGGAGCTTAACTAACTAATTGCTTTATTTCTTTGTACTTTTTAGCATCTCGTACATGCAATTAAATAAACTGAAAAAAACAACCCTAACAGGGTAGTTTTGTGATAATGATGGCTGGCATTATTATTATTATTACTGCTATAATTATTATAAGTCATATTTCTACAATTATTATAGTTTGGTAGTATTGCTGCTTGTGGCTTTAACTTTGGCAATTGGGCTGCTTCCTTCTGTTGGCTGAGTAATGGTTTGAACCAAAAAGAAAAGCACACCAACCCAGAAAACAAATGCAACAAAAAAACGCTGCATCCAGATTACACAACGGAAGTTCTCCAGGCCTCTAGAGGGAGCAGCTAGTGGAACCGCTGGATTTTCGACCTCACGGGGAGAGAGGGAAGGAGAGAGAGAGAGAGAGAGAGAGAGAGAGAGAGAGAGAGAGAGAGAGAGAGATAGAAACTGCATAGACTGTAAATATTAAATCTATGTTTGAGATCTGTTTTCTCTCGATTGGTGGGTGTGTCTCGGCTCAGGTCCCAGCTGATACTCAATCAGTAGAGACGTCTGTAAACTCGTGGTGATAAAACATTTAAAACTGCATCAGCGTTTAACGTTGACGTTTGTTTAAGCCATATTACATGAGAGGGTTTAATTTCGAGGTCCGAAATTACTGAAGTGTAGGCCTCCTCAAGTGTAATATTGTGATTACCAACAAAATAAGTGATCAATCTGTATTCATATTGTGGAGCAATTCGCTCTTGAAATACAAAAAACAGACAGGATTTCTAGTCCCTCCCTGTTAGTAAACCAGCCAATTTACCGTGGGATTTATCAAACTGAATAAATCCCGCCCACACATATAAACACAAAACTGCTTTGCTAACTCCAACGTGTTGTAAGTAAGACATCTGCTGAAAAAGTTATTGTATTCATCAGCATGATTGCCGTACTGTTTAGTTCACAAACATCCAACACACCAAAGTACAAACACATAGCGGACCAGACGCAAGCTTTTATTTTGAAAAGCCGAAGCTCGGGGACAGCACCAGCCGGGAGGGCATGAGACGGGAGCATAATAATATATTATGTTATTAATAATAATAATAATAATAATCATAATAATAATAATAATATGAATTTAATATCGGTTAATAACGGTCGAAAATCCAGCTGTTCCACTTAGCTGCTCCCTCTAGAGGCCTGGAGAACTTCCGTTGTGTAATCTGGATGCAGCGTTTTTTTGTTGCATTTGTTTTCGGGGTTTGTGTGCTTTTCTTTTTGCATCGTTTCATATTTGCAGCGCGTTTATGTATTTGGTTGTGTTGTGATATTTGCAGCGCGTTTATGTATTTGGTTGTGTTGTGATATTTGCAGCGCGTTTGCTGAATGCTGCGCATGTGTTGTCAAATTAACCCTTTAGGCACCGGGTATTATTTTTAAAAATACTAGATTTTGACACCTAAATTTCAGAAGGCTCTGGCTTGAAAGTGGTTTGAGATAGAGACAAAGTGTAAATTAGACAAATATTGAGAATGACCTAACGTTTATCTCGGGAGTACATTTTCCCATCTAATTTGCATATTATGACGTCATATGGCGGCGGCCATATTGGATTATGTAATTTCCATGAAATACCTGATATTTTAGAATATAGTTGAACTTATTTCATCAGATTTACCCCCTCCATCCATTTGTTATGTTGTCCACATATCAAATGAACAGGGAAAAAGTAAATTGTAAGCCAACAGTCGTAAACTAGAACTATTACTACACCACAAAACTCATGTAAACAGTAGGCGTTATTTAGTTTTTTGTTTTTTTTACCCACCACCACGCTAATGGAGGACACTTTTTCTTTTCTTTTTTCTTCTCTTCTTCATTATTATCATTATTATTATACAGTACAGAGACAATATGAACAATATTGAGACCCCCCCCCCCCAACCACAAAGCCTAACAAATGGACAGGAAAACTGTATATGGTAAAACCAACAGTTCAAAATTATGACTACTGTGCCATATAGTAGCATATACATGTAAACAGAAAGCTGTTCATGTGCAGCCTGGACGTGGAGTGGTGTGTGTCTCCTCTCTGCTCTGACGGCAGGCTGTGACTGCTGCGCGAGGCTACTGAGACACTGACCGCCTGTGAGGGCTTTTGGACGGGGGAGGGGCTCACGGCAGCACCCGCTCCTCGTATAACTTTTTCTCGGCGAAAACAACAGTTTGATTCAGTACCGCGTCGTGTCCCTAATTATTTTGTGTAAGAGTGAAGAAACATTTACATTTACACCCCGCTCTGTAAGCCAGGGCAAGAAATGCGCTGCATACGTGATTCAATGCAGGCTGGACGCGGAGCGCTGTGTGTCTCCTCTCTGTGCTTTTGGACAGGGGAGGGGCTCACGGCAGCACCCGCTCCTCGTTGAGCACATAACTGCTGAGTGATACGTGCTTTCACGAGTCTCCAAACACCACAAAAGTCTCCAATAACACCAGAAAAGTCGCTTGTCGCTTTTGACAAAAAAAGTCACGTTTGGATGGGATTTTCTCGAACATCTTGCATTGAAGCATGACGTATTTCTGAGCTAAGGTCTAAGTACGGGATGTCTGCCAACTAGTGGAGGGGAGTATGAATGACATATAACACTCTATTCAGAGAAAACAGCTGTTTGATTCAGTACGCCGTCATGTCGCAATTTTGCTACTTTGGCGCTTAAAGGGTTAATGAAGTTGTTTTTCTTTTTGCATCGCTTCTTTTTTCGGGGTTTGCGTGCTTTTCTTTTTGCATCGTTTTTTATTTGCAGTGCGTTTATGTATTTGGTTGTGTTGTGGTATTTGCAGCGCGTTTGCTGAATGCTGCGCATGTGTTGTCAAATTAATGAAGTTGTTTTCTTAATTTGCTTGTGTTTTGTCTATTTGCGTGTGTTTTCTTAAGTTGCAGGGCGTTTGCCCCTGTCAGCCACCGTAGTTTGCTCACACTAATACATGTAAAAAAATATAGCATTGTGGCCGGGTTCGCTCAGAGGGTAGAGCAGGCGCACATATACTGAGAGGTTTATGCCTCGACGCAGAGGTCCAGGGTTCGAATCTGACCTGTGACGATTTCCTGCATGTCTTCCCCCTCTCTCTTTCCTAGCTGTCCTATCGAATAAAGGTGGAAAAGCCCAAAAAATAATCTTAAAAAAAAAAGATGCCATTAATTTAGTAAGAAAGTGAAAATATCAAACAAGAATATGTTTATTAGGTAAAAATACATTTCATTTTATTTATTTGAAAGTCTGGCCCCTGGAGTGTCTGAAGGAAAAATGTAGTTGATGACCCCTGCAGTATTATTTCTATGGCGGCAAGAAAACCCTTGTGATGTCATCAGGGTTACCTGGCTTGGGCTTGGAGACTAAGCTTGAAAGACATTTACATGGAGGGTCTAGATTAAGTTGCATTTTGGGAAGTGTAAGTTCCATTGTTTTTAGAGTTTGACCTATAAGGACTTAAATTTATTGCTGCTTGGATTTTGGATTCTTTTTTAATCTGTCTCTCCCTTTATGGATATAGAGAGCACTTGATCACTCAAACATCAGAATTCTATGACATTTGTCAAGATATTTGAGTGCAAAGTGTGATGGGATGCTAAACATGGAGTAAGGCTGCAACATATATAATTGTTGCTCTGCACGTTTAGGTGGAATAAGGGGTGCGGAAAGTTTTTTTGATTATATTTGTGCATTGGAATCAATTCCTTGTGGACACATATCTGTGATAAAAATGTAAACTAAAGGTTCACTTACTAGCTTTTTCTTGTGCTTCTGACCATAACCAGAGAGCCCAGGAGGAACATGTTGCTGTAGCTGAAAATATCAATAAAGCTGTATTCGTCTGCGTGGACAGGATAAGAAAAACAAATTGTGGAAGAACACAACATTAAATAGCACAGCATATAACTAAGATTTGCTAGGTGTGTTAGCAATGTGTTGGATGAAATGAAAGACAGACAAATAGACATTTACTGCAAACAACTAACCTCTTGTGACCGGGTTGGGTCAGTGGATAGAGCAGGCGCATATATATTGTAAGATTTATGACTCGACGCAGAGGTCCACGGTTCGAGTCCGACCTGTGACAATTTCCTGCACGTCTTCCCCCTCTCTCTCACCTAGCTGTCCTGTCAAATTAAAGGCGGAAAAGCCCAAAAAGAATCTTAAAAAAAACTAACCTGTTAAATATCTTTATATTTGTTTGTTAAAACTGTGAAAACCCCAAATCATCTAAATCTATTGCAATTGCAGCAGTGATTACCTCAGATATAATCATACTAATCACCTCAGAAGCAAGCTAATAAAATGCTGCAGATGTAATTTCTCCTCGATGCACACGAGCATGCATACAGTCCAACTTACAATGATCTTATTATTCTGACAAAAGAAGAAATTTCCAACCCCCAGGGCACTTATTAAGCTAACTTGGCCCATATTGGGGCTCTACGAGGAGCTCTGCATCACAACATTACTGCTGTCTTTCAATATTTCTGTGTGCCATGAGGCGACCTACAGAATATAGCCACAGGTAATCTGAATTATCCTGAGATCAAAGGGTTCATCTCTTTTTTATGATGAAGTATACAAATGTGCCAGTGTCAAGCATAAACAACTATCAAAGTTAATTATATGACCTTACCAAATGGGTAACAAGATATGAACATGTAATATTATGATAACGATAAGATGTAATATAAAACACTGGAGGCAAAGGCACTGCAAGTTCCATATAATGTATGGATGATCGGCATTTCAAATGATCATAATATTCCCTGGCTACATTTGAGCCTAAGATACACAAGTACTCTCATTCCTAATAGAGGCATCTTCCGCTGGCCTGAATGGATTACTTATGTTTCCAAGCTGTATTGTATACCATTATGTAAGGCTCATGACAGTTTTAAACATGACTTCATGCATCTTGCAGTAGGGGTGCAGCCAAATCTGGTATCCAGCAAAACACACAAATAGTGGGTTTCTACAAATATTTATTCTGTACAAATATTAAAAAATATATTTGTTTTCGGGAAGAAAAAACATGTCAAATAGCTGTTGTTCCTCATATGTCATAAACCTGGCTCTAGGTTATGACAAAAACTGGGAAGAGACACAAAATGCCAAAAATATAAAGTATTTATTACCAAAAAACATATATTATATGTTTAAACTAAATACAAATATGAGGTGACCAGATACAGACTTTTAAAAATGTCAATTTGTCAAGAAACACCATTGCACTTGAGCTCTCTACAGCAAGGATTAACAAAGCCAAATCATCGACTATAGACCTGTGGAAAAGCGGAACAGCACGGGTATCAGTTCTGGTGTGGCATCACAAGAATTAGAGGACAGTGACTAGGCAAGGTGTGATTTTCTTTTTTTTTAATTATTTTTTGTTTATTGTTTGTTTTGTTTTCCTCGAGGCCGCAGAGGGTGGGGGGTGGGAGAGGGTTTTTTTTGTTGTTCAATTGTATTTGTCTGTTCAGTATGTTAACAATTTTAAAACCAATAAAAACTTGATCTAAAAAAAAAAAAGAAACACCAGTAGTATATACTGCATAGGTATGCGCGTGCACGTGTGTGTAGTGTTACGCGCACGTCCTTACGTTCGCACTGCGGCCGTGTCTCTAGCGGCCGATTCTGGGAGCGCATCTCGCGGACGTAATGACGTCAGCGCGTCCTTACGTTCGCACTGCGGGCGTGTCTCTAGCGGCCGATTCTGGGAGCGCATCTCGCGGTCAAACCTTGAGCAATTTTTTCGCGGTCGAGACTGGGCACACATCTCGCGGTCTGCTAGCTAGCTTGTTACAACGTTTTTCCCCTAACAAAGCCAGCCTGTGTTGTTCTTTTTTTAATTCTTTTTTTTTGTGAAAGCAAAGAGGATTCTTTTTTCAGCAACATCTACAAGGGGCAAGTAAATTTTAAAAGCATATCTTGTGAGCATTTTGTAAGATATTTAATGCATTTGTAAGATATTTAATGCATTCAGTCATTTATGAATTAAAAAAGGCTGTTGGAGGGTTGTCCCTTATGACGCTAGTAAAAAGGTGTTAAAATAAAAAACGTTTGTTAGATCATTGGTTAGCTATGTAAAAAAGGGGGTTGCCTATTGTTAGGTTGTAAAAGCGTCATCCTGGGTGTGTCTTGTAGCGGTTAAAACACCGTGTTTCATGCTATCTTGCTCACTTTTTAACAAGCATTTTAGCTAGTCTGCTAGCTAACTTTTTACCTCGTTTTTCACAGCCTTCCTCAACAAAGACCTCTGGAGTTTTTGCTTTTTAATTCTTTTTGTTTGAAAGAAAGAAAGAGACTTCGTTTTTGCAACTATGCATACATGTGGTAAGTAAATTTAAAAAGCGTATCTTCTGTTTAAGCATATTGTAAGATATTTAATGCATTCAGTCATTCATGAATTAAAACGATTTTGGGACATATACTTTATCTAGTTTGCATCATTAGGTACTGTGTCTAGACAACCCCCCGTGGAACAAAGGATCCGGACGAAGGATCGCAGACTTAAGCATAAGAAGAGAGCTGTTGAGGTGAGTTGAAAAGAAAAACAATAAAATAGGGTGTTGTATTTTAAAAAAGGCTTTTCTGATAATGTAATGTGTTTCAGGCTGAAAAGACAACCCAAGAAGGTTTCCCGCCCAAAAGACCCCACTCTGCCTTTGTTCAAGTCTCGCCTTCCCTGAACACTGTATCTAATGGTTCTACCACTGACGCCGAGGTAAGAAAACCCCTTGCATCCAACAGAATATATTTATCTACTATTTTAAAATATTTTTATATAATGTATACATTGTTAAAAAGGATTGTCCTTTGTTTCAGCAACTAAAGGCGGTCTCAGACTTGGTGTCTTTGCATTTGACACCTGAGGAGGATTTCACACATAGTGCCCAAGAGTCATACATCCCCCGGAGTGTCTCTATTGAGAGTGGACAAAGGGCTACACCTTTACAAAGGACATCGATTGAGGTTTGTGTTTTGTTTGAAGTGTGTGTGTGTGTGTGTGTGTGTGTGTGTCTTTATTTAACCAAAATGTTTGTTATCCCCTAGACAAACCCTGCCGTAGAAGCCCAAGAAGGCTCTGAAGCCCCTGTCCTAGCAGAGACATCGCTTACATCACACCAACCCAATCAGGAAGCTGTAGGAGAACGCTCTGAAGCCCCTGTCCTAGCAGAGACATCGCTTACATCACACCAACCCAATCAGGAAGCTGTAGGAGAACGCTCTGAAGACCCTGGCCTAGCAGAGACATCGCTTACATCACACCAACCCAATCAGGAAGCTTTGCTGGAGGTCCCTGAATATAATGTAGGTGCTTTACACTGTTCTGATGATGCCGACTGTATACCAGACACACCAGTCATACATAGACAAATAGCTTCATTCAAGCCCGCAGTAACTGTGTCAGATAATCAGCGTAGCATTGGTAACACATCAGTAACTATTCCTGTAAATATACTAGAGGGTGACGATCCATTCCTTGGTAATCAATCAGATCGTAGTTATATTACTAACAATCTTTTGGAGCCCTGCGTCCCCCTAGGGGTTTCTGTGCATACCACATTGTTTCAGGGTGAAGAACTTTTTGAGTATTGCGCCAACACAACATTCCGACAAACTGCGTCAGAACCCCATTCTAAACAAATAGAATCCAAACTAAACAAATTACAAAAAAGTAACGATGATCTTGTGAATAAAGTAGCTGCCCTACAAGCCACTAATACACTATTGATTGACATGGTCACAGGTTTTGGAACAACGCTGTCCGAACAGGGCAACTCTCTCAATACACCTGTACCAATCAACCTCTGTTAGCGGGACTTAAAAAGACAATGAAAAAGACCAAGGGAAAAAAGCATTAAATCAGTCTATAGGTTGTGCAATATAAAAATAAATAAATAAAAAAAAGAAAAAAGCGACACATTATTTGCAAAATGGCTCCCCCAGCCAAAAAAAAAAAATCTGAACCGATAGGTGTGTGTGACGTTAGTAGTAGTAGTAGTGATGACGAACTAGACTGGCCTTGTGAGGACGATTACACAAGCGCAGCACACAATCCTCAGGATTTTTTACGATTGCGTGAGAAACAGACAAAAATATTCGAAGCCTGGGTGCGCTCTATGCCTAGTGATAGCGATAGCGATAGTGAGAGTGACAGTGGTACAACAACACAAGAATCAGATAGGCTTGTCGCAACGGCGCTGTCAAATAATGGTCTTTCAAATGTATATCCCAACAATATGCCGTCAGAATGTTTTGCGAGTGTCCAACCATCAAAACGTCCTTGTGCAGATGCTCATGTCAGCCCTCAACCGTCCACAAGTACTTACCGACCACCGTCGTTACCTTCAGAAAATCCTCAGTCAGAGTGTTTTGCGAGTGTCCAACCATCAAAACGTCCTTGTGCAGATGCTCATGTCAGCCCTCAACCGTCCACAAGTACTTACCGACCACCGAGGTTACCTTCAGAAAATCCTCAGTCAGAATGTTTTGCGTTCATTCAGAAACATCTGAAAATGAAAATTGTAATATTCCATCATGGTGCCGGTTGTAAAAAACCACAGATTTTCAAAACGCACGACGAACCAAATGTGAAAACAGCCTGGCTGTATTTGCATAACGAGCATTATTATCTCATAGTAAATAAAACGTCTTTTTTCGGTGCTTCGTACGTCTGCGATGGTTGTTACAAGGCCTACGAGAATGCACTGGAGCACAGGTGTAGTTTGCTTTGTAATGTATGTTACTCTGCTTGTATACCTAATCAAACTATTAAATGCACAGACTGTAGCCGCATATGCAAATCTCAACAGTGCTTCGAAAACCATAAAAAACCCGATATGAAACACCGCCTCATACCCTGCGACCGAATCAAATATTGTGAGGACTGTCACATGACATACCGGACGGCTAAAAAACCACACGTCTGTAGAATCCCAAAATGGCTATACTTTTATAGCACACAATGCGTCAGGTTTTGACAGTTACATAGTTTTAGAGTATCTGGTGAGCCAGAAACTTTGTCCAACTATTACTATGCGTGGTTCTAGGGTGCTTCTGATGAACGATTCTACTTACGATCAGCGATGGATAGACTCATTCAGTTTTATTCCTATGGCTCTATCTAAAACACCTGCAGCCATGGGGTTCTCAGATCTGCTCAAGGGATTTTTCCCCCATGGTACGTTACGGTCAGCGACACACCCTTTGACTTTCGAAAAGAGCTGCTCAACTATTGTGTTAACGATGTGACGGTTTTGCTTAAAGCATGCAAAATATACAGAGAGGCCTTCCATGAGTGCACTGGCCTAGATCCGTTTGCATATGCAACATTGGCCTCCTCCTGTATGGGAGTATTTAAGACGTTGTTCATACCCAAAGATGCTGTTGCTCTGACATACGAGGGTGCTTACATTAGGCAAAACAAGACGTGTTCTGACATTTCAATACAGTGGCTAGAGTATGTTGCATGCAGAGGGGCACTTGACATACAGCACGCTCTGAACAGAGGTGAAAAGTCATTTGGCCCATTCTTTGTAGATGGCTATTGTGAAGCCACAAACACATGTTATGAATTTAATGGGTGCTTCTTTCACGGCTGTGATAAGTGCTATGCGCAAGCGGAAATCAACCCTCTCACCAAAAAAAAAAAAAACACAGGGTGAACTGCGCATAGAGTTCCATAACAGGGTGACTGCTCTAAAAAATGTGTATGGGCTAACGGTTGTTGTGATGTGGGATTGTGATTGGCGGAAGGCTGTGGCCAATAACCCAGACGTTAAGGAGTTCATGTTAACATATGAAAAGCCTGTGCGTCTCAATCCTCAAGAAGCCCTCTTTGGAGGCCGAACAAATGCTATGAAGTTGTATTACAAGGTAGAAAATGATCAAAAAATCAGATACTATGATTTTACAAGTCTGTACCCAACTGTTCAGGCCAAAAGAGATTATCCAATAGGGCACCCCCAAATAATACACAAGGATTTTGATGACATAAACACATACTTTGGTATTGTGAAATGTACGGTTGTGCCCCCCAGAGGACTGTATCACCCCGTACTCCCCTATCACTGTAACGGTAAACTGATGTTCCCTTTATGTGCAGCGTGTGCCGTTCAGATAAATCAGACAACACATCGACGGACAACGCTTATAGGATGGCACAAGGCCATACACAGGTTAAATGCAAGGGTGTAACCCTTAATTCCGCAAATGCCAAAGTGGTTACACATGAATCTTTAATTGGTCTTGTTCAATCCTTTGTGACCAATCAGCAGCCTCCTAACCAGCTGACCACGAATGCATTCACAATAAAACGCAACAACAAACAGTTTCATCTCAAAAACGACACACTGACACGGAAAGTACAAGTTGTTTACAACAAACAACGAGTTCTCCGACTATACAACTGTCCCTTATGGCTACTAGTAATAACAATAGGCATGTTGCAGGATTTGATGGTAGGCTACAACACCCTTTCAGCATCGTTATTAGCGGACCCTCTAATTGTGGAAAAACATATTTTGTCAAAGACATTATTGAAAATAGGTCCTCTGTTATTTCACAAAAAATAGATAACATTGTATACATCTATTCATGCTGGCAGTCCATATATGATAAAATGCTTAAAACAGTGAATATAAATTTTGTGGAAGGGCTCCCTGAATCGTTCTGCGACGAAACATTACTGCCTACCGCTAAGAATAATTTGCTCATTATAGATGATTTAATGAATCAAGCCTGTGATAATTTGGTTCAAAAAATGTTCACGCAGTATGTCCATCACAGAAATATCAGCTGTGTATACTTAGTGCAGAATCTGTTTATTCAAGGTAAAGCGAGTCGTACAATCAGTTTGAACACAAACTATATGATTCTTTTCAAAAATGCTAGAGATCAGCATCAGATAAGCTTACTGGCACGACAAATGTTTCCCGGAAATACTAAATATTTTTTAGAAGCTTTTAACGATGCCACTAGTTCAGCATACGGCTATCTGTTGATAGATTATAAATCCACAACCCCCGATATTTTAAGACTCAGAACCGCTCTGATATCCCCACAACAGGTTGTATACATTCCTAGAAAAAAGGTGTAATAATGTCAAAACGAATGGAACGAAATTTTACAATGTTAGACATGCTACATAAGGCATCGCCCAGAGCCAGAGGTGTCATTGTGAGCAATGCTAGCCCAGACTTTATTAATGCACTGTGTGAAATAGCTTTGAATGTGTTAAGAGGTAACATACCACTGTCTAATATTCAGTACAAGCTGTTAAAGAAGAAGAAGAAAGTTATTAGACTGATAGCTGATAAAAAAATCAAACATTTAAAAAAAAAAAAAGACAATCAATCAAACAGGAGGGTTTCTACTGCCTCTACTGGGGGCCGCAACCCCGTTCATAGCAAGTCTTATCAACAGGAATTGAAATGGAACACACTCAGAAAATGTTTCTGGTTCCTCAAAATCAATTAGCGACATTACAGCAGCCTCAAACATCTGACTCCTCAAATGTATCTCTGCGACAGTCTGAACAAAGTGAATTGGATCGAGCCATGAGTGATATATTGAAACAGCCTGACATCGATGTATATGAAAAAGCTAAAAAATATTCAAGTATTCTGCAGAGATACCTAGCTATGTTGAAACAGGGCGAACGCAAGAAAAGTGTGATTACATTATCAATGCCCCAAATTGATTCAAAGGATGATTCAAAAGATGAAGAAGAAAATATGTTAAAGACAGAAGTGTTGAAACATATGCCTACAAGAAACAAAAGAAATGCGGAATACATAATGGCTTCATTATCCCGCCACAATGACCAGATATCATGGACAAGTCAAGAGGAAATAGTAGTTGAAAATAAGAATGTGTCAGGCAGCCATCTTTATGATCTACTGAAAAGTGTCACAACCCATAATAATGTTTCAGACCGTTCAAGACCAAAAGGATGGACCCTATTTTTAAAAACGCTAGCTAGCTTAAATGTGCCGCTATCCTTAATCCCAAACACAATGGTACGTCGTTCTATTGAGGCATTTAAAACAGGGGCACAGGCTGAAACTAATACACAATCACCAAGGACTGATTTACGTTCCCCTAGCACTCCTAGAGCAATAAGGCTTGCCCCTACATTTACGCATAGCACACCTTCGGATTTACAAGCAACTAGTACTCCTAGACCCTTTAGTATTACATCACCCATTACTACGACTCGTTGGGCTAGTTTTTAATCTATTTTTATATTTTCTATTATTACACTCATTTTATATTTTCCTTTTTTTTAACCTATTTTTTATTATTATTATTTTTCTATTGAGGGGTATTTTCTTTATTCAAGGATGTGAAACGACAGTGTTGAATGTAACCTGTAACATTAAAGGAATGTGTTTACATTTAATTTTATATTTTCCTTTTTTAACCTATTTTTTTTATTATTTTTCTATTGAGGGGTATTTTCTTTATTCAAGGATGTGAAAAGACAGTGTTGAATGTAACCTGTAACATTAAATGAATGTGTTTTAATTTTATCTGATGAATGCATTTTTCTGTATAGCTCTTTAAAAAAAATTAAAAAAAATAAAACAAATAAGACATTGTAAGATTAAGGGTTGTAGAATAATTATTTTGCACTTGGATTGCTGAATGGTACATCTCCACGCAGTTTTTTAAGATGTAGATGTAGATGATGTAATGTAAATACCCAGCCAGTGTTCACCAGGCATGTTACTGGGTTGTGTATTTACAACTAACATAGCAGGTAATTTACAAACGACGTTTTTTGGGAGATGATCACAAGGCAATACTCCTAAGAAATTAGTGTCTCTAGTCATTCTTTTTCTAAGCACGCTAGTGAGTTCCATTGTATTCATCTTTAGTAGTGATCCAATAGAACTTGCCTTCGGTTAGATATTTCGATTACAGAATCAAAAACAGAATAGCAGATAAGGGTCACCGTCCGTGGAAGTGGGTTTCTGAAGCGTACTTCCAATCGAACGTTACCGTTCTTAATCAGTGAAACGTTTCCTGACCCCCCACCATCAGGTTCCAAATTGAAACAAAAGAGTGTATATCTAGCTCCAAAATCGGATCGTGTTATGGCCAGCGATCGGTCTTTTAAATGGCGCCCTGTTGATTCCACCATCTGATAATATTCTCGTACATACTGTCCTCTTTGAAAAAGGGGCTGAAAAGGGCGGGCGGGGTGAGGCTGACCATCTGCATAAAGACTGATGAACTCTGTATTATAGTTTCCAAAATTAAATGGATTACGGGCATATGATATTGTATATGCTTCATTATCTACAAAAGCTATGACTACGAATTTAGGTATCTGTCCTATGAATAGATTTTCTTGGTTGCAAACACGTGTGCCTGTAGGTATGGAGAATGTTTTTATGGCTACACGGTCAATAGCATACTTTGCATTAGTATGCTGCAGGGCTCGACTAACAGTTGGCGCCACTGATATTTTCTTGACAAATAGACTAGCAGACATTATTTTCACTGTAAATTGAACATTTCCAGGGGTCATTAATACAAAGTCGTCTTTTGAACGGATAAATTTCAGAGACATGTCGACACCATTTAGCAAAAGTTTTTCTTGAAAAAACTAATCGGCGTGTACTGGTGATATTAATTCCACAATATGGCTTTCAGATGTGTAGGAGCCCCTTTGCTCTAGCCCCAAATTATCGCCTGTGATAGAAGTCTCATCCATTTTACCACCTGTGTCCTTACAAAATAGCCCTGTGCTAAATTGTGTGTCCAATGTGTCCTTTCCATAGTTAAGCAAACATTCTATAATTCCACGGTAGGGGTACGTATTTGAAGACTGGGTGATCAGTCTATCACCCAACATTATATCTACTTGCGAAAAAAGACTGCATCCAGGATAGTTTATAAAACCTACATCAGCTGCATTAGCCAACAACGTGCCATCAGGGTTTGTAATCCTTACACGCGTGTACAAGTACGAATCGTTAAGGTCTAGATAATCCTCTCCACTAGCCGAAATTAAAAAATTCAATAGGACCATGGTCTGTTAGAGCTGACATTGGGGGTATTTCTACAAATGTTGATTTATCGATAGATGTTTGCGTGAAAGGTACCGTGAACAAGTCGAGTTCTGTCTTCACACACTCTTCGGACTGATTATGAATGTATGCCATGATTAATTCCTTAAAATTAATCTAAAATATGTCTTTTGTCAGGAACAAAGAGCGTCGGTTCGGTGTTCTGCGCCTTCGGACAGCTGTCTTCTTTTTGACGACCCTTCGTTTTTTGCTTGTGTTTTTATTCTTTTTGTTCACAGGTTGGTTACGCCCACATCCTGAGGGGGTTCTTTTTAATGCTCTGCGTCTGTACACCATGAGACCTTCTCCCTGCTGTCTGGATGCAACGGCATTCCTGACATCTCCTATAATACTACTGGCTGCTGTTTTCAGATGAGGTTTGGCTATATTAAAACCCTTTTTTAAAAGAGGGACAGCCATTCGAAATAGATTTCTGAATACACCTCCTAAGCCCTGACCATACTGTGTACTGGAGCCTATAAAGCCCTGTAACTCTCCACCGGCTTGATTCATATAATAAGCCATATACCTTCCATCATCCGCCATGTACGCTTTCCGCATCATTTTAATGTTGTTTCACAGGTCTAAAATGTAGTTTGACAATTACTTTTCCGTATGAGAAAGGGATGTGCTGGTTCTGGTCTGCCTATCTCCGACTAACTGGTAGTCCACAATGTCACTATAAATAAATATATTATAACGCCCCCAATGAATGTCGGCAGGGTGTGGTGCTATACATTTTAAATGGGGACCGATGTGTATTTCGAACACAGTGTCTGGAATGAACCCTAGAATTTCGGCCAAACGTCCCTTAAATACAATATGCCATCCATCACCTCCCGTGAAAAATATCTTATTAGTGATATTGTTGTGGCTCATAGTTATGTGGGCGAGGATTGGGTTAGACGCACATTTCATATTATATTCTTTAACAATGCTGCCGATCGTATTATAAGATCAAACTGTTAGCCTTAGCTTGTTGATCAGTTTTGTTTTTGTGTCGAAGAATTCAACCTTGGCATCGTTCTCTGTGAAACTATTCCAGACCCTGGGATATTGTATTTCGATAAGACCCACACTTTGTTTTTGTCTACAATTACAGCCTGTAACTCTGCTTCGTAAAAGGTACCTGTCAATGTCTCCCCACTATTGTCTTTTAGTATATAAACAGCAGGAGTCCTACCTATACGTTTTGATATTGTAAAACACTCGTCTGTAAAAGCCTAACCTTTACGAAACAAGCCTCTGTGCTTTGATATCCTAACGGTGTCCCCCGTCTGAAATTTAAACATCACCATTCCCTGGGGTTTCAGTTTGTACAGAGTGTTTTCTCATTGTCTTTACACACAGAGGACGGTGCCATTTTTATTGAACTATGGTATGCAGAGTTGTAAGTGGTAACCATATCTTGTAGCACATCAATATATCGACGCGAGTTAACAGCCGTTAAATATCTCCACATTCTGGTTTTGAAAGTCCGATTGAAACGCTCAACAACACTTGCTTTTGTTTCGTTCGATGTGGAAAAATGGTGAATTTTATGTAGAGTCATCAATTTTTGAAAAACCTTATAATTCTTTTCCAGCATCTGTTTGAAGTTTCAGAGGTGTGCGTCCTTGTTCCAGTATTTCTTTAAAGGCACTTGTGACAACGGGACCCGTTTTGTTTTTAAGACCTATTACCCAGGCATATTTAGAAAACACATCAATGCATGTCAATAAATATTGCACATTATCGTTTTCCGTAGAATATTCCGTCATATCGACCAAATCAGCCTGAAATTGTTTGTCGATACCATTAACAATCACCCTATTTCTGGGGAAATGTTTCAAGGCAGGGGCGTGTAGAGTGTAGGCGTCTTGCCTCAACAGAAACTTTTTAACCGTGGGGATCGATGGAGACAAGCCCGTACATGCTTTGACGGAATCACGAAGCTTGTGTACACCTCCTAACCCCCCTGGGTGCGCCGGATCATAGTATATTTTTTGCATAACCTTCTCCATGATTCATTTAAAACACATGTGACCACAACAGTATTATATCATCCTTTTTATTTTACAAAACACACAACCACATTCATACACACGCCAGTCATGAAGACAGTGAAACAGCTTCTATCACAGATAGCATCTTGACTAATTCGGATACATTGCTTTTACTGATTATGAATATATGTAGTTTTTGCAAATCCTGTAAGACGTCGTTATAGTGTTTTTCTTTCACATACAAACTCACTGTATCTACAAGCATTGTATACATAGCCAGTAGGTGATAAACTTTCAACATCTTAAAATTGTGTGTAATGTTAGCTATGACATCACAAAATGTTTCCACTATACTCTCTCGTGTCATTAACATGGATAATAACCTCCCAAGGAGGGGTGCTATGTTGTGTTCTTACAAGCACCATCAATTTTTCACCCTGAAATGATGATTTTTCACAATCATTTTCACCCTGTTAGTTTTTTCTAGCATATAAATTACTCCAATAGTCCCCAATCTCTCTAATTTCGGCTATTTTCACTGCATCATCACCTACAAAAGCGTCATACATAGCACTGATTTTAGTCGTGACATCTTCAGCTGTTTTCAACTCGTACAAAACGGTTTCTGTTACTCCAAGGATTCTACCCTCGTCAGCCGTAAGATGTTTAAAGATAGATAGATAGATATATACATATATGTTTTGGTTGAGAACAGGAGTCTTAGTTATCTGTAAGGAAAGATATTCTGTTCATTATGGATAAAATATGAGTCTCTTTTTGAAGAGAACGTTTTCAAATGTGTTAAAATGTATGAGCTTTCTTTGGGAGGACTTTTGTTTAATAATCTTATGAGTCTTCTTCGAAGGAGAACGTTTTCAAAAATTGTTCCCCTTTGAAAATAGACTAGACTATAGTAAAAATAAGAAGCTTCAAATTAGTATTTGTGTTTTATGTTTTGTGTTGGTTTGTTTTGTCCCGTGTCATTGTTGTTTTAATGTGGTCTGTTGAAGGGAAAAATGGAGAGACAATAGGTCTGTCTGTTGAGAGAATTTGTAAGAATCATTAAGTTTTCTCTGATTTCTTTGAGATCGTTTAAACTACTTTGTGATAGCATATTGTTATTTGCATTATCTGCCACTTTGAAACTAGTAAGATTAAGAAATTCTATGTTGAAGTAAGCTGAGTGATTCCACTCACTGTGAAATCACACTGCTGACTGATCTGCGCATGCCCAAGAATGCTAGGAATTCAAGTTTTCACAGAAAGTTTAGGCCACTCCTTGCCTGCACTTGAGGGCAGAGATGGAGGCTAAAGGAGAAGGGGGGTTGAGTGCAGCTCAGTAAAACATTAAAGTGAAAGAAAGAGAGTGTTGTGAAAGTGATAGAAAGACAAAGAAAGAGATAAATGTACTTTTGAATTAGGATACTGGAGTTCATACTAATATTGTTGTTACAGAGACAACTGTAGCATTGGGGTTATAATCTACAGGAGGGTAGACGTTTAGATGAAAATAGTAAAAAAACTGCTATACCACAAGCACAAAACTTAGGGAAAAGAGATAAATTATGTAATTTTCAGGAATGACTAGTGGTAATTTTCAAGACAAATTGCTTTTGAATATTGTTATATTATTGCAATCTGACATATCATAAGAAATGAATTAGGATTTGTGTAGAACAAACATGTTTATGGAATATGATGTTTTATTGTTGTTAGACTGTTCAACAAATATATAGGCCTACAAGTTTGGTTGAAATGATTAGCTGTTTAAATGCTTAGTTAGTTGACAGGACTACTGTGATCATTTCCAGTTTAAAAATGTGGAGTATTTTCTGTGTTGTTACTTTTGATACTTTAAGTACATATTTTATGATACTTTTCTTACTTAGGTAATATTTTTGTAGCAACATTTTGAATCAATGATGTCATAGGTTAGAAGCAAGAAAACTAAAATGAGTATGATTAAAGTACAAGTAATGCTTCTTGGAGAGTTGTGTGTTATGTGTTTATTCAGTGTGCCTCGATGGATGTCAGAGCAGACCTGTCTTACTCCTCTACAAGCTGATTTGGTAGTCAACTTTGGCTCCATCCCCCACCCACTTGCACCAGAAAAGCATCTGGAGCTGGAGCAGCAGAGAAGGAGGGGCGACAGATTTACAACTGTCCATGGTTAAGTGACTGAAT
This sequence comes from Sander lucioperca, assembly GCF_008315115.2. NCBI lineage: Eukaryota > Metazoa > Chordata > Actinopteri > Perciformes > Percidae > Sander > Sander lucioperca. The sequence continues at coordinate 24,646,480 of NC_050191.1, read as the reverse complement.
TGGACACCCAGATGGCTCTCAGGGCATGACCAGAGACTGACATTAAAGAAGTAACGTTACACATGCCTACAAAGTACTTTGGTGAAACATTCACAGATGAACTAATAATTGAGAGAGGACAAGCTGAAACAACCATAAAGATGAATCCAAGCTCCAAAATTAAGAAGAAAATGAAACATCTGGAAACTAAGGGCAGACTGAGGTTTAGCAAGACAAAGGATGATGATGATGATGATGATGATGATGATGATGATGATGATGAGAGTGATTCAGAAGAGTGTTATGAAAGTGAAGATGGAGACAGCGATGAAGATTTGGAGAGCAGAGGAGCTACAGGATTTCATCCTGCAGCGTCTAGCATAGAAGAGATTGAAAGAGACATGGAGCGATGCATGTCATATTTGGAGAAGCTGAAGATACAGAGGGACAAATTGCTGAAAAAAGGGTCCCAAAAAGTGAAAGAACAGGACCAAGAAACTCTCAGAAAACTCAATCAAATGCAGCTGGTGGAGAATAAGAAGGAAAAGAAGCAGGTTTTGGTTATGCAGAATCAATGCCCACCAAATCAACAATTACCGCCACAATTCCAGTCAAGCCAGTTGCCCCAACCACCATTCGTGGTTCCAGTTGTTTTACATCCAGTTTTTGGACAGATACAGAACTGGAGAGGAAGAGGACGAGGAAGCTTAGGCAGAGGAAGAGGAAGAAGATTTGATTCATACTCTATGCAATCACCACAAGCGTGTTTTAATTGTGGACAGGATGGACACTTTGCCCGTGAGTGTAATAGACCAGGAAGAAACTCCAGAGGAAATTACAGAGGAGGACCGGTGAACCCTTATAGGAGTCTGGAACCAGGATTCTAGAGATACCTAGAAGATCTGAGAGGGGGTGTCAGCTGGTGTCATCAGGACCAGAAAGAGATCCAACAATTGAGGATCAGGACAGTCACAAGTTGATACAGATCTGCACAGATGAGCGTTGACATCAGCAGACTGAGCAGAGAAAGAGGGAGGAGTGAGAGAGATCGGATTTGCTCTGACGCATCGACGCATTGATGCATCAACACATAAAAAGGAGGTAATGCACCGACAAACATACAATTTGAAAATACAATTACTCTAAAGAAGTAATTATTTTTACTTTTAAAATAGAGTTACTCCTATGTGAACACACCTATATGAAGGGTTAAGACATACCTCTAAATTAAGCAACTTGGTATGAAAACCTTACATTCTGTCAGTACCTGGTGAAATATATTCTGTTAAATTTGTAATGACTTTCCTGTGACAGCTTCTAACAAGACTAGTGACAAATATGCTACTTTGGTTGGTGTGTCAGGAAATGTTAAAAGAACATTTCACTGTTTTATTTTTGTGGTCCAATGACATAGGCAACTTTTGAACATGTTTCTATTATTTGATTGCTGCCCAGATAATTTATTGGGAAGTAAGACAACTCCCAATCACAGATATATTTTAGTCAAATGAAAAGTTGTTTGCATTGGTTAATTTGTTGTTTATAGTGTACCAGTCATTTGTTCATGACTTCTCTCTAAGATTTGCGAATGGAAATCAGTTATTATAGCCCAATGATGGACCAGCATCTTTTGTCATTTCTATAGAGGTTTAGAATCTGATTTGAATTTCACTATTCTGCATAAGTGCAGTGGTGTTATTGAAGTATGTAGGGTTAGAAGAAAATAATTACAGGACAATTTAATGGAGAGGAACGATTGTTCTGCACATTACATTAGCAAGTAGACATGGTTCGTCTTGTGTTCAGAATGAAAATGTAAAAGATGTTAAATGTGAAGAGTTTAGGATAATTTTCATAGTTTAAGATGGCTACACTGATGTGTTGAGATGTTAGTTTAAGTATCAGTCTAAATTTCAATGAATGCTTGCTTTGGGCAATTGAGAATTCAGTATTGACTAACACATGCATGGTTATAATTTTATAATGTGGCAAAGTGGCTGCATTGCTTTATGCTAGTATATTGCTCTGTCATGTTACTTTTCAGCCTTTGTATAATTTAAACAGGAATGTCACATAGATGAGGTTGACAGAGTTGGACATGAGGAGATTTATTACACCCACTATCTGGTAACCAAACAGTGAAGAGAGACTTTGTGTGGTACTTTGTAAAAAGCGAGTAATTACATGCTATAAAATGATTGGCTCTTAAAATAAATTTGGTCTTCTCTAATCCCCACTTGATTACACCAAGACATGTTAAAAAGGGATGTTTATGATTTGTTTGATTTAATTTGTTGAAGGTGTGATTGATGCATCAGGATAAGAGTTATTTTTTAGAAATGATAACTTTTGTTGCTGACTATCAATGGTCGGCGAAGAGGGAATTAGAAATTTTGTTTATAAATAAGGGTTTGGTTTACTGTATGCTTTTTCACATTTCTTTGGATTTTGTAGGGGTATTTAGTGTTTTCTTATTAATCAAAGGGGGGAAATGGAATGTGATTCATATTATCATATATTATTTTTGATATTATTAATTTTTATTCTTATTTGATGTTTTTAATTTTCATGTGTTGTTTTGCAAAACGATACTGGTCAGTGTTTTCTTTTCTTCCAGAGCATATGGGGTAATGTGCAGAGGGAGATTCAGATACAAATATGGACAATATGAAGGAACTAGGAGACTTCTGAACCAGCGTGGTGTGGATCTGTTCAGATTTCACCACATCAACATTGCTGAGAAGCTGCAATGTAGTGGACTACATTCCTTTGTTTGTCTGATATATATATGTTTGCATGTGTAACATATACTTTGTATCATGTTCTTGCATCAATTGTTTTTTGTCATGAAGTGAAAATATGAGAACCTCAGATGTTTTTCTTTTTTTTGACGCTTAGGGAAATGGGGTCTAGGAAATAGAAGTCCTTTTTTCAGATCCGAAGGGTCGACCTGCCTGAATTTGGACATTGTTTTGATTTTATTTCATTTTCTGAGGTTTTCACATGTATTTGCTTAAACCATAATTCTACATAAATTGATAAAGATTTATTTTCTAATTGATCTGGAGTACAGTGCGTGGCCGCCTGGGCAGAGGGGCCGTGAGAGATTTCCCTGTCTCAATTGTTTGAAGGATATTTTGGAAAGATAGCTGCCAGACAGGTTTTCACTCTCACACTCCATAAAGTTATTTTATTGTTAAAATCATACTACAAGGAACATGTGTTGGAGAAATTGTTCTTTTGTTGTGATCTTACTCTTCTTGTTTTTCGAGACTTTATTAGGTCTCGAAGGGGGGAAATGTGGTATATTGACATTCTATAACTTTCTATACACTTTGACTTAAGAGTTGGTATAAGGAGGATGCATGAACTTTACTCTACATTTACTGAGAACATCTGGAAATTGTTAACATGAGCAGAGGTCCCCCCAAGACAGAAGAGACCTTTTTTGGAGTTGTGCCAGATAACAGGCATTGATTGGTCAGTTATCCGATCCAATGGTATACTTACAAATCACGTCCTATGCTAATTCAATGCCTTGAGATATAAGTTTTGTCCACACAAAGAAAAGGCAGAGCGGCAAATTTTGAGGTTTGGGTTGGTCGTTCTCCAAGCTCTCTACAGGAGTTTGTAAAATTGATGCTGAATCTTTGCTTGTAATAAACCTTTTTATAATCAAGAACAGTGTCGGCGGATTCCTCTTCATACAGCATCACAGCATTACTATTTAAGGCACCACAGATGTAGCTGCAATGCATGGGACGATGAAGGGGAAGGACTAAATTACTAAAAAGAAACTAAATTACCCTGGGAAAAGTTGGTGGGGCTAACTACCAATGGCGCACCTGCGATGTGTGGAGAAAAAACAGTCTTGGTGGGACTAGTGAAGGACAAAATGCAAAAACGTAACTGCCACACACCTCTGATAACTTATCATTGCATTATCCACCAAGAAGCTCTGTGTGGAAAGGTTCTGGAACTGGATGATATAATGACCACAGTCATGAAAACAGTGAACTTCATTCGGGTGCATGGCCTGAATCACTGCCAGTTCCAGCTGTTTTTGAAGGAGGTGGACTCGGAGTATGGAGATGTACCATACCATACAGAAGTAAGGTGGCTGAGTAGGAGCGCGGTCCTCAAATGATTTTTTGAGCTTAGGAAAGAAATAGCTCTTTTCATGCAAAGTAACACCCTTGCCAGAACTGTCAGATCCAAATTGGCTGTGTGACTTTGCTATGTTGTGTGACATAGCGGAGCATCTCGCCCAACTGAATCAGAGGCTGCAGGGACGCAAACAAGTCATCACGCAGATGTCTGACATGATCACAGCTTTCCAGCGTAAACTGCACCTATGGAAGTCCCAACTGGAACATGACAATCTTGCCCACTTTCTTGTCTGTCAGAGCATCATCTCAGTCTCCGATGCTTTTTCATGTGCTCGGTTGGCTACCAAAGTTAACCGGTTAATTAATGAATTTGATCGCCGCTTCTCTGACTTTAAACACAGCACTCAGGCTTTGCCATCTTTGCCAATCCTTTCACCGTCAACGTTGACAGAGCGCCCCATCTTCTTCAGATGGAGTTAATAGAGCTTCAAAGTGATAGTGGCCTGAGAGCAAAGTTCCAGGATGCGACAATCTAGGACTTTTACCGTATACTGCCCCCTGTTTTGATGCCACAGCTCCAACTTCATGTTGCCTGTGTTCTCTCCATGTTTGGGAGCATCTACCTGTGCGAACAGATGTTTTCAATAATGAATCTAAATAAGAGCAAGCACAGATCACGCATCACCGATGACAACCTCCACGCTGTTTTACGGATTGCTACAGCACAAGACCTAAAACCAGACATTGACAGTCTGACCACAGGAAAACGATGTCAGACATCCAGTTAAAAAACAAATAGGTAAGCATTTTTAAAAATCTGATTAAAAATATAACAATATGTATTTTAACCAAGAATAAGTACAGAATAGAATAAATGTAATGGTTGAGCTTGCATTTTGTTTTGCGTGTGTTACTTTCAGAAAACGGATGAGGATGGTGTGGAATATGGTGTACTAGGGTGAGAAAGGATCTTTGGTGTGTTGAGGTCAAGCAGCATCACCTCATCAACTTCACTCAGAACTTGACCAATATAGTTGTGAACTGAGACAAACATTATTATTTTGAGTTAATTACATATACTACTTTGTATATTAAGCAATGTATTCTATTATAGTTGGATATATGCCCTCTGCAAGGCTGTCTGCAGCCATTTGTTTTTGTAAAATGACACATCTTGTTTCTTAGCATCTCACACTTACGTGTTGGACCATAGTTCTGCCTCTCTCAACTGTGACAACAAGTTTTGAACAAAGTTGATGTAATAACTTGTGTTTTATGATATTTGTCTTTGTTATTCACTTGAAAAGTTTGATCTTTGATTGATGGAGTAATGTGGGTTTCTTAACCTGATAAATTGAAGGGATTTATGTTATAATAACACAGAGCAATGTGCTTACATATATTTTTTGCATTTATGTGAATGTTTATTGTTTGGGTGCTCAAAAACAATGTTACCAAATCCATCTAGCAACAAGGGTTTTACTTTGAGTTTTCTGAAATTTGAAGTGACATTCTGACTCTCTATTACCACCCAATGATGTTTTTTTGCACCATTCTAGCTCCTCTGAAAGTGGTGGTCCTCACAATAAACGCACAGAATGTGGTCCTCACAGAGTAATAAAGATACTGTGTGTGTGTGTGTGTGTGTGTGTGTGTGTGTGTGTGTGTGTGTGTGTGTGTGTGTGTGTTTGTTTGTGTACTGTATGTGTCTCAGCAGGATCTCCATTTTCCTCCCAGTGCATATCTCCGGTGTTGGAGGAAGACCTTTAGATTACCATTAAACCTGCTCTGCATGGTTCCAGCCAGTAAATATTAACATCAGTTTGGCTCACACACACACACACACACACACACACACACACACACACACAGACAAAATCCCAGTGAAAGTGAGGTGAGAGCATTTAAATGGGTGTCATGTGGAGTTATTCGAACAGTAACCTTTCCTTCAGTTATTTATCCAACTAAAAACCTCTTACTTGAGCCATTGAAGTTTCCTTTTTATAACATTTTGTCAATCTTCTTTTCAGTATGCAAAGCAGACATGTCTTTAATATATGGCAGTCAAGTGATTAAAATATTTTATTGCAATTAAAATGTAACAATGTAATGAAACAATATAATTGTGTTTTACCTCAAATGTGGGAAAATAAAGGCTCACAAAAACACCCCCTTCTAAGCAGAATCAAGAACAATGAATTAAAACAAACAACCTTTTTGGAGTTTTTCCCTCATTTTGTATTTAATTATGAGGTTTAAATACTTATTTGGTGACTTTTTATGCACTAATTTGTGCTAGATTAGCTTGTCTACTGGTATCTTAATGAGCACGCTTTTTGATGCGCCGAAAATATTTACTACAATGTTGTCAAATTGCTTACCAAGATCACGTGCCAACTTTTTTAATCGAAACGCACGCCTCACAGATTTTGCTATAAGTGCATAAAGTTAATTGTGTGTATTGTTGATACGTAGACATTAGATTTTTACATGTCCCATGCCAGTTAACACATTCACAAAAGTGGTGCTTTTAACAAGACTAGGGCTTCGGTTTGGTTTACATCATTTTTATTTGAGGGGGATTTGAATTACTGGCTGTCGTTAATATAACAACAAAAAAGTAGTTATCAAAAAAAAAAACAGATCGCCACTGCCAAGACTCCTACTCACCAACGCCAGATTGATCGCACACAAAATGGATGAGCTACAACTACACACGGAACTGCTGCATGATGATTATCACCGAAGCCTGGCTGAATACACTCATCCCAGATGGCAGCTAGCAGCTAGCAGGGCTAACTAGCTAACGGCAGGATGTCTGAGTTGAAAATGGATCTTGTTGTCACGTAAGGGCCATGTTCATGTTGCACAGACATTTTAATTGTATTTTGTGTCTGTTAAGAGGCACAAAGGCACTCTTTAGATCATGCGCCCACAACTGCTGTTTTAGCTAAGTTGGAGCTCTACACGTAGCTGCAGCAGCTCCGTGTTACTAGCACCGATTCGGCTCATTTTTGTTTTCTATCGACAGTACTAGCATATTTATAGCGATCAAGATTAACGTAAAAATTGGCAGGAGTTCTCCTTTAAGTTAGACTAATGTATAGGAGAGGGCTAGCAAGATGGGTCGCTAGCCCTGATTTGTAATGGCGTAACATATATTTTACATAAATTTACAATTTATTAAATAAACTGGTAAAACAAACTTTTTACTTACATGTGTACGACAGGTTGCAGTCGTGCTGCTTTCTCTCCTCTCGTCTGTCTTTTTTTTCTTCTTCAGTGCAATGCATTATGGTATATAGGGCTTGGTTGAGAGACCATCGATGTCCACTACTTTTCACAATGCATTGTGGGATACTTTAAGTCCACTATATAGGGTATAATAATTCTCACTACACATTCAAACAGAACTACAAAATGACGAAAGTGGTCTCCAGTGAGTGCAGCGGTGCTGCATCGTTTTCTGATTTCCCAAAATACGGCGCAGCATGAGGCCCAAATTACAGAACACGCATGCGTCATTTGCCCTGGACTTTAATAGATCAGATGTGTTGTAGCACGATTTCTGCTCATGTTCAAAAAATTCTGGACATTTAAAACATATTCCACATCTTTGTTTTCTGTGTTCTATTTTCAGAACATTTTAATCAAATTTGCTTTTTGTTGTGAAACTATCCGAGGATTGTTTTGTGGTTCGAATCCTCATCTACTGGCTTGACCCCTGTGAGTTGATCTGAAAACAGTGTCGAGCGCTCGGTGAACAAAGCGACATGAAGCAGGTTCAGTTCACAATGTTCTAAAGGTTTAATGAGACACACAAGGATATATTTCTCTAAACTTTGCTCCATTCATTTAGTTGAGGTTTATAAGAGAGAGTGAGAGAGTAGTAGGAACCCTCTTCGTCACTTAAATATGCAGGATGTAATAAGTTTGATGGATGACCTGCAGGTCAAGAGGTCACGAGCTGTCAAAAACGTGATTTACATCTGCCAGATGTTTCTGATGCAATCCTTCCGGAACCTTCCAGAAAGAGGGCGTGCCTCAGACCGGATGTTACAGAGGAGGAATCCGGAAACTGCATATTAATGCGTCATCCACAGTGTAAGGTCGTTGTAGGTAGGTAGGTAACAGTAGGCTACCTCCCTCCTCCCTGTTTCAAGAGAATGTCAGTTTAAGGGTCTTCCTCTGACAAATGTCCTCTATTTCGGAACACCCAAGGGGTACGGCTTTCCTCGTACCGCGAACCTCCTATGGCGCCATTTTAATGCTACCAAGCGATCACACCCCCTAGCATCCCATTACTGCCATCATTTTTGACGTCACTACTTTGACCTATAATAACTTTTAACATCTGAGAGTTTAAGACTTTATTTCCATTGTTTATTTCTAAAGAAACATGACATGTTAAAAACTCCATTACCTTGTACCTTCACGTTATGGCTCCGTAGCAGACAGTTTTTGGTAAAAATAGCTAACGCTTGTGTTCATAACCACAGCGACTTACTGTCGCATAAGTAAGGAATTAACGTCGAGTACAAAATCTCACAGACAGTTTTTCGTCTCACATAGCTGTTGTACGTGTATGACTAATGTAAATACACATAATTTTAGTGATCAATAATAGCCGTGCCTATGTTATCTCCTTGCATATACCGTATGCTCACCGATCCTGGCATATTGGGAATTATTGAGATTTGTCGTGGCAACCGCTACCAGACGACTTACAACTTTCAGACACGTTCTCACCGTTCCATTTACGCCGTCTCTCTCATTGGAGGCTCGGTTACCAGCAATTTTCCGGTGAAGTGCGATCGTTACTGCTCAGCGCTCACCGAAAGTGCTCGACCGGCCCTTCACTGGTCTCTTCCGTCCGAGCCACGGATACTGTTTGTCCCTTCTTACCCTACAGTCCCTATGGAAAACCCACCTCATCAATGCAGATACTTTCCTCTATATGGCGTTACCCCAGCACATAAACAACTTGATACTTGCTGCCACGGATGGTATAAGAGAACTGTATACATTTTTTGCGTCGGGAAGCCCCAGTTCATTCCGATATGAGTGCTCAATCGCAAAAGCAATCACGGAGCTCGGATCTTCAGCGTTGACTTGCCCAATGGACGGTCATAATGACATGCCATTTAGCACATTTGTTTGTGTTGTCGTCGCAACCCGTAGCACAGTGCTTTTTCATGAGCTGTCTCTCTGTCGTGTCTCTTACAAGTGGCACCCCATGAACTCACGTTCATGGTATAAAATATTCACGGAACGTTAACATTGTGTTTTCGTTGTTCCTGATCTTTACATCTTATCTAAATAAACTATATATGTATTTAGACACCCAAGGAGATGTAATGATTATGTCATGCTACTAGCTAGTTACTAGCTACACTCGCTACTAGGTTAGCCTGATTTTTGGTGAACAGAGCTTCCTTTAATCACACCCATGTCTTCATCTTTCATCCACATCAGGCTTACAGCAGACATACCATGGATGTATTATAGAACACATGTGATTACAACATTAAGCATTAGCATTATGCCTTATTCTATATATATAAAAACAATTATCCCCTTAATCTAGCAGTCTCTTTTGCATTGCAGGCTATGGAAAAGTCTTTCTGGTCCAAGGGTGGCAATTCCACCTTATCCCTTTAAGACATGCACTTTCCTGGGGGCTTGGTTGTGCTACGTGGACATTTTACACCTACGGAAACTAAACAAAAACTGATCCCATTACAAAAGATATCATAAATGTGTGTCCTTGTCATAATGTGATTTTATTAATTTACAAGATCTATTAAAAAACCCATTTGCATAAAGAACGTAAAAAAGAGTTTCTTTCGCCTTCAAGGGGACAGGTTTTGTACATGCCTATTGTTCATACAAATCTCTTTCACCAAAAGCTCAAGTTCATTTCTCTGTCATGATGGCCTTTTTTTTCAAACCACCAAGGCTTTTAAAAGCATTCTAAATCAACTCAATGTGCTTCACTCTGCTCCACTTTCTGTCTCAGAACACACTCCGTCCAGATCTGGCAATGATAAATCTGTATGCACATCTTCCAAACCTCCCTCGCTCCTGTTCACCTCGGTCTCCCTCCCTTTCCCACTCCCCCCCCCCCTCCTCCTCCTCATCCATCTTCATTCCCAGACTCATTTGATTTGGGGTGTACTTGCGGGTGCAGTCGGTGGCGGTGTGGAGAGAGCGATGCTGGGCCCACTGAGTGCTGAGGATGCTATCGACGAACAGTGCCACAGGAGCCTCCATGCTGCTATAGCTGGTTAACCTATACTCATACCTAGCTCCAAGCGCACTACAGTGCCAACGGGAAAGCCGAGGTTGGCTTTGGCCAGTTAAGATCTCTCTGTTGTTATCTTCGCTCTCTCTGTTCTCGGTCTCTTATCCCACTTGACTGTCGCCCTTTGGTATCTTCTTATTCTCTTTTCACCATCCTCGCTCCTCTCATTTTCTTCTCTCTCACTTTGCTTCTCTTGTAATCTGCCTTTTAGGTCTTGATGGTTGGAAACCACAGATGAACAAAGAAGATGTGTTCTTTTATTGTCGAGCGTTTAAACAACATGTTGGTAGTGTTTCCAGTATTTGCTGAAAAGGATCAGGTGGGGCCATTAAATGCTATCGTGCACTAATTTTGTCCAATTATTCCAACCACTCACATGAATGCGCACAAAATGCCTTATATCTCAATGTTTAACGAAAGTGACAAATAATTTTGTTGTTCCCCCCCGCATGCAGATCCGCTCCAAATTGAATAGGTTTCATTCAATGTTGTGGCCAGTAGTTTTTTTTCGTAATGATGATGAAAAACCAAGCTGAAATCATAACCTCTTGATGGAGGTTCAAAAAGATTCATACCCCTGCCTATCGATATTTCTCTCTATCTACTTGCTTCTCTTGTTTTCTTACTACTTTCCCTATCTTCTATCTATCATCTATCTATCTATCTATCTATCTTCTATCTATCTATCTATCTCTCTATCTATCTATCTATCTATCTATCTGATTTATCCTGGTAGGGTTCGAGTACCAATTACCACGCCAGGTCCTTCATTTTCGTTCACATCCCTGGCTAGAAGGTCAACCCAAATATGTGTGAATTCATATTGCAGATGAAACGGCGGGAGGTTGCCGTTGGTGGAGCTTCTTCGCCTGCAGCCCATCAGGGAACCAGTCAACCTTGGAGCACAGTGTTTGTTTGTACTTGGAAAAGCTGACATGTTTTGTGAAAGCCAGCTGGTGGCTTCCCCGTGCTAACAAGCTGTAAGGTTTGCACCAACACTCGTGGGACAGTGTATTTTGGTATTTTCTTTTACTACAGTGGCAGCCTCAAAACTCTCAAACAATTACTGCAGTGCAAGCTAGTAATCAAGTCCCCTCAAACTGATAATTACACCAACAGCCGACTGTGTTAAACCCATCAGCCTCCTGTGTTTCCATTGCCAAGTATTAAACAGAGGTATAGTCTGTAATTATAGTCAAGACACATAAGTATAAAGTGAAGTGCCTATGGACAGAGGCAAATATTAAGCTAGCTCCCCTGTGAGTTAAGAACCCTAGCAATTTAGTCCCAACATGCCACATTACATGCAATCAGAAACACCTGGGTTTTAAGGCTTAATTGCATGACATTGACATGCAAAGCTTTCCCCAAATTGGTTCCCATAAAATAATGGTTCTGTTATAATATTCTGAGAAGTCTATTTGGTAAGGTGAATATACAGACTCACTCCTGCTCTCTGTTCCTGGCCTGAGATCCCCGCAGGAGAGATTCAGGAGGGAAAGAGTTTTGAGTGGTGGGAGCGTTGCTCCACAGACACTCCAGGCCTTCACGAAATGATTTATTCCAGGATAAGCGTATCAGCGGGGCACGGGCCTCCTCTGCCATCCTTAGTGCATGTGCCTGCTTCATTTTCCTCCCCCCTTTTATTGATTAATTCATGGCCCTATTAAATTTCACTAGTTGCCAATTGTCCTTCACAACGTCGACTCCCCTTCGATCTGGAGCCCGTGGGACGCTGCCCTCTTGGTTATGGAGAAAAAGAGTTTCATCACAGAAAGGAAGCTGGTCTAAACATCCTTTCTCTGAAAATTTTACAAATGCAGACCATTATAACTTTCTTTTTTTGGTTACTTAAGTATTGATGATAGGAATTCATCAATAATTGTGGCTGCTGGGAATACAGCCCCCATGTGGAAAGGAGAGTATCAATTACTGTAGCAGTCATCATTTCTCACTTAGAGTGTGCAGTGATTCTTCATAGTCGAAGGTGTTTCGCGGTACGTTGGGCATTAAACAAAGTACTATATGGTAAGAATGTTGAATATCCAATCTCCATAGCACTGACTGAGATGTTTATCTCATTATTCATAGGCCCTTGAAGAAGCTCTGGCATGAAAAATATTATAAAGGTAATAGATAAGGTAGATATTTAAAGGTAGATGCAACTAGCAAGATGTTTTAACTATGCAGCAAGCAGGCTATTTCTTAGAATAACAAAGGATTTGCATGTGCAGTAAGCTTTAGGAAAAGCTGTGATTTAAGATGTAATGAGAGCTGGATGCAGCTACAGTCCATTAATACACTAATACCAGTTCAAACCAAATTTGCAAAACATATTACAGGTTTTACAAAACATGTTACTAACAAGGCAGATAATTTTAAGTTAACACGTTTCCTCCCCAAAAACAGCTAATTATCTTACATGCTTTGGCTTTGAACTGTTTTTTCCCCCTTTTTTTCATGTTCCACTGTTCTTACGGCTTTGACATATAGCAAGCAACCTCTTCTGACTATGAGAAATCACTTTCATTTCTTTTGCAATAATAGAGTGAAAATCTACAATTATTTCCACACTTCTCTACAGATTGCCTGCTGATACGCAGCAGTGCACACACTCTCTCATAACAAAAGAGAAGAAAAACCCCCACTAACGCCTAACTTTGCTAGAATTTGTATCTCCACAGCGATATATCAAGCTAATTCCCATAACAAGATTATACAACTCTGCACTGCACTGCATGTGTGGTGTGTGTGTGTGTGTGTGTTTGTGTGTGTGTGTGTGTGTGTGTGTATACCCTATGGTATCAGCCACTCACCATCTGTTTGGAACTGGCTGTGTTTTCACTGAGCCCAAAACAGCAGAACCCAATGGATCTCACAGCTCATCTTCAGTGAAATTGCTGTTGTATAGTGTTTTTTGTTTTACTAACGTGAAAAGTGTGTAAATGGTATCCGATACCAGACGCTGCAGACCACACAGACTAATCGCATCACCGAGATCTGAGTGGACCCACAGCACCTGTTTATTCAGACACAGACAGGGGCTTCACAAGAAGGAGCAATTATTTGATTCTCTGTTAGTCATACTGTATATAACACAAGCATTGCTGATTAAAGGATTGTGATCTAATTCTGCTAATGCTGTGCTGGAGAACATTTACCAAAGTCTAGAAAAGAAAACAATTAATGCACAGGGTATCACAGGACCTTCCCCAGCGATGGACTTGCCCAGTTGTCATGGAAATAAGGTTTTTCAAATTTTCCTTTTTTTTCCTGAGCACTTTGGAAGCCATTTTGTCCGTGATAGTTTAAATGTTTAGATTAAAAGTTCCACTCTGACCTCGGAAACAGCAGTTGACAAAACATAGAAAGGCGCCACAGCACTGGATTGTGTGAGATAGATGTTGCTGCCTGCTCTCTCCCGCGTCACGAAATCATTTTCTGTATCAACTTTACAGATATCTCACTATATAAAAGCATAAGTCTCTTTAAAGCTGCAGTCATAGTTTTTGTTTCTCTCTTTTGGCCACTGGCCACAATACCTGCGCACTATCAGCAGATACAGAGCAACATTCAGCATCATTTAGACTCGTGTGTCTCTGGCCACCCATATGAAGTCCAATAGTTCACTCTCTTAATAAGCTCTATTTTGTGGTTGCCACCACTCGTTAGCTGCTAAACACTCAACTGGTCCACTTGTGCTACTTGCTTAGGCCGTTATCTTGCTGTAATGCAATCAGTGTATATTTATGTTTAACATGGTAATTCATTATATCAATGGAAACATACATGCGTACAGACAAGGCTAGCAGCAGCTTCTGGTGTGTAAAGACTAGAAAAATTCACGCAGCTGCCACGCAGCTGACACGCAACAGAAACGCCACGCTCACGCCCCGCAGGCAGTGTGTAGCCAGCCTTAGTTTGTCTGTTTGCGTTGCTGCTGGGCTGGTGTGGTACAGTGTGTTTTTTAGAACCAGAATCAGCTTTATTGGCCAAGACTACCTGTCTCAACAACTACCTGTTGCAGCTGGAAACAAAGATGGCCAAAGCGACTGGCGGACCAGAAAACAACCAAACCAAATCTAAAATAGATTAAATACGTAGTGCAGTTTTAATATACTACGTATTTTGCCTCATGCAATATAGTAATCCCAGAAGATTGATGAATCACTGGGATTTTGATAAACAAACATACAATCTGCGCAAATTATAACTCACTGTATTATGGCAGAAGAATATGACACATAAATCCAGCCAAGTATGTTAAACAACTCTTTTTCTGTTCGGAGACGGACAGCATGAAGCTGGCGTACGGGTATTTAATAACTCAAGTGTTACCAACCGCAACCCTAAAATGAGTCACCACATTCAGTTGCCATGGAGAGTATCAGACAGGATGTTGTCTGTGTGTCGAGAGAAGCATAATCCCACAGCCCTGCGATAAAAGCCGCTAGATTAGAAACACAGGAATGTGCTGAATGCATCTTTTCTATCTCTATCTCTCCTTTGTCTCTTCTCACCCTGTTGTTATGTCCTTTTTCACTCCTCTCATTCCAATGTCTCTCTTCCTACTACCTGCCTAAGTAAAAAATGGACTCTTCTCTCCGTTATTCTGAATCAGAATGCACTCTGTCTCTGTGTCACAGTGTCCTCCAGCATGAGCATTATTTCCAGTGTTTTCCTCACGCCTGTCTCCATTTCCTCTATTAAATTGGCATTTTTGAATTCTCATTTTACACCTTATTTTCTTCCTCTTTGTTACTCTCACTTTCTCTTTTTTCTCCTTTCCTCACTCCCGTCCTTCTCAGACTAAGGTGCATGGCGTTGCCCCTTGTGAAGGCGCCATTCCACTGTAACACGAATGATCTGTCACACCGCAAACATCGCATTCATCATGTCTTATCTGCCTGGGCTTCCACGGCAGCAGCCATGATACCCAGGCAGAGCGAGTGTGTTGGGCCTGTGGCACGGAGGGTCAGGTCTATGGCTCAGGGAAAACGTGCGCCAGCTCAAGGCTTATTTGGCGAGCTTGTGTTGGATTTAAGCATCAGCTGTGGAGGAGGGGAACAGACAGCTTGACTTATCCTTGATCAAGGATAACGTTCTCTCTTTTTTCTTATTTGTCCGGGATGGTTTGCTGACCATGCATGCTGTTTTCCAGCAATGCACGGCTTCAGATTCATAGTGCTGGCAGCACACATAATACATCTAGCAGGATAATAGGATAACAGAGTCTTATAACCTAAACATGTTTAAGTGCCTTGCTTGAGGCTTATCATAATTAATTGTTGAGATGGAGCGAGGAGAGAGCAAGGAGAGAGCGCTGCTTAATCACTTCCCGAATTTTTCCTCCAGTTGCAGGATTCACACTGAAGCCTTTCATTCACATCTACTTTAAATCATGCTGCATTTATGTTACAGATAAAAACAATGCACAGATAGATTTTATGAAAAGTTGGACTCACTCTGAGACACAGCATGTGTGAAATCAGGGTTTACAGCTACCAATTGCATGGTGATGTATTGTTCCAGCGAGGCGTAATAGTCAACAACACTTATGTGGGACTGCCGGTTACAGACAGAAACAGCCAGCTATTTCTGTAACAAAGCAACACAGTGGAGCTTGTTGTGACTCATGATGAATATACGTTTAGACTTTTAAAAATGCTTGTCAATATCAGTGGGATAGCTGATGGAGTTTCAATGGAGTTTAATCGATCCAATAATGCATTGGACCTGATGTGAATTTGGATCTCGTGGCTCATGCTGTGCCACGATGGTGCACACTGCGGGCAACAACAGATAAAAGAAATAGATAAAAATCTGGACAACAAAGACATTTTCTAATATTGTAAAAGTTCACACACATATTTGCGAAACTGCACTAATCTTGACTGCAGCGCATAAAACGGTAATAATCGTGAGGTAAAAAAAATCATGTTCCTCTGCCTCCTCGCAGTGCTCCTAATGGCATTTGCAAGTTTCGCCGAATGTCACAGCGATGTGTGTTGCCATGTCTAACTCCTTCTCTTCGGAAACAACAACAAACTTCAAGCTAGCCAGCTGCACGCTGAAAATGGCAAGGTGGAGAAAATTTGGATTGGCAGCAAAGCAGGTCTGCTTGGTTCTTTCAGGAACGCTTGTAAAGATTTACAAAAATATGTTTACGGCATTTACTATCTAACTGGGATGTTTTTGGAAAAGATTGTGGTGATTGCTATGGACAAATACACGTTGATACCTGGTAAGAGCAAATTACGTAACCATGGCTCCAGGTAATTTATATAGCTCACAGTACTGTATGGTGAACAGTTAACTTAACTTAAAATGCATGTGGCGTTTCTTTGCAGGGTGCAAATGTTCCACCTAAACAAGTTCCTTCCTGAGACCATTTTTGCAGAGCCATCGTCTTTGCGACCATAGCTAAGCACCGCCAAAGACGATGGTGATTGGTTTAAGAAATTCAAACAACCCAGAGCATCTACTATCCTGGAATGTATGTGTAGAGAGGCAGACCTTACTCACAGCGCTGTGAAGATAGGTCTGGCAATGCGAGACTAGGGAGTCTTCTACGCGTGTGTATTTCTTATGCCATTAGGAGCATCTTGAAGAGGCAGAGGAAGTTTGATTTCACAGATTATCGGATTCATGTAGTACTGTCAGATATAGTGACAGTTTGAGCAAATATGACAAAAAGTTGTTTTTTAATAAAAGTCACCAACTGTAGCTGATCCCATAATTCACAAGGTTCAGTTCTGGAGCTGTTCTGGCATCTAACTCTTGACTAAATCTGCCTCTAACTGGCCTTGAAATGCTAATGAGGACAGAAAAGTATTTATGACTCAGTGTTTGGAGGCAAAATTGAATGATAGCGCTGGTTTAAGGTCAGAGCTGCATCGCTGACGAGCACAGAGTCACTGACTCCACTGCTGCCTGGCAGAACCTCTGAGCTACCTATCCGTCACCCACCCGGCAGACGGCCCCACCCTGGTGTGACTGGACTACACCTCCTAGCTAGCCACTCTATCACTGCAGACAGCACTCGCAGGAGCGTGGGCAGAGGCATGTTGGGGTTGTAGTCAAGTGCACGCCCAACTGTTCTCTGGGATGGTGGGGGGAAGCAGAGAGGTCAAGGGTCACATGGACATTTTGTTTGACTGACTGGACGTGAAACGGACTCTGCAGTGATAATTAAGATGTAACATGGTGGAGATAGCAAATGACACATGGAGCGTTTCCAAAGAGAACTGTTGTTGAATAATTAGAAATACTGTGATGGATGTCAGCAGCTGACCATGAACACATATGTTGTGTTTATGTAATTACTAACCCGAGCAGACTGTAGTTATGTCTGCATGCTGTCTAATTAAAGGCCCATCTCCTCTTCAAATCATCCATCGCTAAAGCATATGTGTGTTGGGGAGCAGAACAAAAAATAAATCTTTCCACTACAGTACATTCTGCTAATCCATTTCATTTCCCCCTCTTTGCACCCGAGTGAATTATATATAATATCAAGCAGGAGTTTAAAATAAGTGTACTGTTGTGTGTTCTTTTTTATTAGGTTCTTTTTTATTAGTCAAATGTCGCTGCAGGGGGGTCATGCACACCACACCACGGACTCAGGTTCCCAGCTTGCAAGGATACACACAATTAATGAGCACCTTGAACAATGTTCCTTAACAATTGAGTTACCCTGCATTTCAATTCATTCGGCTTTGATGAGTGTGTGACACTGGGTGTTTATCCAGCTGCATGAGCATTTCTATAAGAGAGGTAGAGCTGAAAATACAATACCTCCTTTTGTACTTGCGGCTCATTCTACTCCTGCTGCGATGTGACATGGATTCCTGATGGATGCACATGAATAACAAGTATTACATGACAGTAGTAATGGCTACTAAAGTTACTTCCTGCACTGTCAGTGGCATTTTTGTTTTGCATGTGCTCATAGCATTGGCAATCTATAATTAGAAAAGCGCTATAATGACAATATCTAAAAGCAGTGCCTTTAAACGATTCACAAACTCTGTCCTAAAGCTCATGTGGACCGCTGTAGCTGTCGCCACTGAAATTCACTATTCTTGACTGATAGGATACTGCTCCACTAATGCATATTTTAATTGTGTGAGCCATTACGATGCTGGAATATTTCAATTATATACTGCATTATACTTTCCTTGGAGGAACAGCTCTGTGTTTAATTTGATTCCGTATAATTCTATACAATGAATTTATTGTATAATCCAATCCTGAATAAATGTCATATATTTCTGCTCCCTGCAGTGAGGTGACTTTTTATGTGGATTTAAATGTAGCAATAGACTATATTTGGCTAAATTAAGAAAATGAGTCCATCTAGATAACTTTGTTTAAGCAAAAGCGTGAAGACAGTAAGTGCTCTATTAACCCCCTTTGCAGCAGAACTGAGCCCAGTGGAAATCTCATCACTGAGAGGTTGAAGTCGCACTCTAAAGTGAGTGGATTGAATGTGAAATGGGACTCCTAACCTTTTGTTTGCCAATGTGAGACAGCAGTTCAGACAAATCCTATTGGCCATGTTGTTACTTCATCAGACCTTTCAAGAACATTATGGGTGTCACAGTAGCCTGAACATCTGCCATATATTACGTGCTGCCTATTTCGCTCTAAAATGACACTGGCACCTGGGTCTGTGCAGCTCACTATGAAATTCCCTCCCTACAGAAGATAATATATGCACCGCTATCTCTCTCTCTCTCTCCATCGATGGCTTCTGTTGTCCGAGAGGATCCAGCAGATTCCGCTGGGTAAGATGAGCTTCCCCTATTCGAAAACAGGAGACACAGCCGCCTCATAATAGATTTGCTTTTTGTGTGGGCCAGTCCCTTCAGTCTAATCTATTTATGCATTCCCTCTTTCAGGCTCATTGAGATTCTATCGCCTTGTATTTGTACCCGCCTGTCAAAACGGCCTTCTTTTCTTCACAATATTGGGCTCATTTCACTGGCGGAGATGGGCGATGATTGCCCGCTGGTCTCATCGCAAATGCAATGTGCTGGAACTTAAGAGGCTTCTCTCTCTCTTTAAAAGGAAGAGTGAGTGTGTGTGTCTGTCCTGTCTTTGTGTGAGTGAGTGTGCATGTTTGTTTAGCAGGATGAGACATATGCTTAGCCCTGGGATGTGTTTGTGTTTTGTGCATGCATCTCATGTCCTTCTGTCTCTATAGTATTGATGTGGGCATCATAATAGTGTGTACGTGAGTGTGTATGAAAGAGGAGCGGTGCAGGGTGGTGTGGCGGCAGCAGGGAGGAGAAGGAGAAGCTGGAGTGTTACAGTAAGATTAACTTTATGATCCCTGGGAGGGAGAATTGGTTACTGTAGGAGCAACAATAGACTATGGATGGAAAATGCATAAAGTGAAACTGAAGATGTGTGCCATCATACCAAAATAGATCTCTTCTTGGTCTTAAATTAATTCTCAAATCACAGATTGTTGTATTTCTCAGCATGGTAACACTTAATGTGCAGTAATTCCATTGCAAAATGTCAGCATTTTTTACCCTGATCACCAAAATGAACTCTGGCGTGAATAGTTTAAAACAATATATATATGTATATATATATATATATATATATATATATATATAATATCTAGATATATAGTATGTGTTATCACTGTATTTATCTGAAATTAAAGTTAGTCTATATAATAGAAAGAAGCATAGGTTGTGAGTGAAGATGCACATTAACTTGCATGTGCGTGTGTGTGTGTGGTGTGTGTGTGTGTGTGTGTGGTGTGTGTTTTGTGTGCTTGAATAGCTATGTACATGTATTTGTTCACATGAAAAGGAAAGAGCCTTAAAGTAAATAGGATCCAGGTGACTTGAGGCGTTTTTCGGCTGTCTCAAGTGTTTCACTCCGTGTCTGTCAGCAATGAGACCTGTCGCAGTTTGTGCCATCCTATCAGCGTGAATGGCAATGTCCCCAGAAGGGCATGGCAAAGCTTCAGTACATCCGAACAATAAATTCCTCGATAACAACAATGAATGCTGTTCCTGACAAGTCGCTTGCTATTTTCATTGTCCAGCTGACACCATCTCCAATGCCAAGCTGACATCAGCCCACATTCAAACCAAATCATTCTTGTGGTGGAGCCATCTGCATTGAAGGACATAAAGAAGAAACTGTGACTGAAGGTTCTGGATTAACTGGAGCGATCCACACATCTTACAGGTGTTTAGTTTGTATAAAGGTAAAACAAAACAACCTTGTAGTCTACAGTGTTTGATCCTTCAGACATCAAATGCAACAGAGAGGTTCAGTAATGTTTCTATGTTGCTCTGTTGAAGAAATACAACATTTGACTAAATACAGTTATTTGCTCGCTGCTGAAAGTGAAGCTGTTCGCTTAGAAAAATCACTAACAGCATGTAACTCGCTTTAAAACTGCACATTTTCATTTATATTACTATTCTGTATAGATGAAATAAACAAGATAGTCTTACTTAGTTAGCCACGGAGGTGTGGTAAGCATTTTGTTTGGCTGGTCCAGCAGAATGTGAGGACCAGCGCCCGCAAAACGCAAAATCTCTGAGAACCTAGGCTAGACTTTTAAGTCACTGTTGCTGAGGTAACACTGGTGATTGAGCTATGGCCCACTGATAAAAGCCTTTGGAAGTAATACGAACTGTGTTCTGTGGTGACATTCCAGGAATATACAAGCGGCACACATTAGTGACACGTTTTCCATCACCCAGCATGGTTGGTTCGCCAGAGAGGGTAGACTGAGCTAATGCAACAGCCTCACTTTTCAAATCACTTGAGTGTGAAGACGTCACACAGGTGACACTTTTTGAATCTCTGGCAAGTGAGAAGCCAAAAACACCCTTGCAATTACTGTTATCGCCAAAGAGAACGAATAGGAGATCTTCACGATTGTAACTTTTTTTTAAAATCTGATCACATGTGCAAAAACTAAATGCGAGATTAGCACATTTGACACGATCAGCCCAACCCTTTTTTTAGGGGATTTTACAAAAACACTATTAAGGTCACTTTACCTTTAAGCAAGGCACATAACCTCATACTATACGTAAAGCCAGTCACTGCAGACAGCACAGACATGCAACTAACAAACTCCTTTGTGTTTTTGTGTGCTGTAAAAGTTCCCTCACCTTCCGTTGAAGTGAATGGTGCAAAAAAAGCTGAGCATCCTACAGCAGCCATGCTACATGACTGCGTTGAGTCAAAGATCAGTCAGCATGACAGCCTGTTTCTGTGATGCTTGGTTTCCTGTGTGTGTTTCAGATCTCTTGGGCATGTGATGCAGCTACGCTCCTGAAGCCTGCCACCTGCAGCACTGTTCAGCTGGCGACACCCTTACCGTGCGTGAGGTGTGTCTGACAGGGGCTTCTTATCACCACTTGCAGGAGTAAGTCACGAAGTGAACAGTCTCGAGCGAGACCGCGGAGCTCGGCTGTGTTGCCAGAGTATAAACACTGGCACTGGTTGGTCTTTAATTTTACCTGTCTAGTTGTGCATTTGTTAAACAAAGCTAAACCACTGAGTGTGGTCTCTAACGCCTTTTACTCACTATTGGACAAGCATTCACTTTCTGTTATCCAAACTTGCATACAGCATTACAGTTAGACATTACAGGCATTACAGTAGACATGACAGACATGCAGTTAAGACATTACAGACATTACAGTTAGACATTACAGGCATTACAGTTAGACATTACAGACATTACAGTTAGACATTACAGACATTACAGTTAGACATTACAGCCATTACAGTTAGACATTACAGACATTGCAGTTAGACATTACAGACATTACAGTTAGACATTACAGACATTACAGTTAGACATTACAGTTAGACATTACAGACATTACAGTTAGACATTACAGCCATTACAGTTAGACATTACAGCCATTACAGTTAGACATTACAGCATTACAGTTAGACATTACAGCATTACAGTTAGACATTACAGACATTACAGTTAGACATTACAGACATTACAGTTAGACATTACAGACATTGCAGTTAGACATTACAGACATTACAGTTAGACATTACAGCCATTACAGTTAGACATTACAGCCATTACAGTTAGACATTACAGACATTACAGTTAGACATTACAGCCATTACAGTTAGACATTACATGCATTACAGTTAGACATTACAGACATTACAGTTAGACATTACAGCCATTACAGTTAGACATTACAGACATTACAGTTAGACATTACAGACATTACAGTTAGACATTACAGACATTACAGTTAGACATTACAGACATTACAGTTAGACATTACAGCATTACAGTTAGACATTACAGCCATTACAGTTAGACATTACAGCATTACAGTTAGACATTACAGACATTACAGTTAGACATTACAGACATTACAGTTAGACATTACAGCCATTACAGTTAGACATTACAGACATTACAGTTAGACATTACAGACATTACAGTTAGACATTACAGACATTACAGTTAGACATTACAGACATTACAGTTAGACATTACAGCCATTACAGTTAGACATTACAGTTAGACATTACAGACATTACAGTTAGACATTACAGCCATTACAGTTAGACATTACAGACATTACAGTTAGACATTACAGACATTGCAGTTAGACATTACAGTTAGACATTACAGCCATTACAGTTAGACATTACAGACATTACAGTTAGACATTACAGACATTACAGTTAGACATTACAGACATTACAGTTAGACATTACAGACATTACAGTTAGACATTACAGCTTACATTAGACATTACAGTTAGACATTACAGACATTACAGTTAGACATTACAGCATTACAGTTAGACATTACAGACATTGCAGTTAGACATTACAGACATTACAGTTAGACATTACAGACATTACAGTTAGACATTACAGCCATTACAGTTAGACATTACAGCATTACAGTTAGACATTACAGACATTACAGTTAGACATTACAGACATTACAGTTAGACATTACAGCATTACAGTTAGACATTACAGCATTACAGTTAGACATTACAGACATTACAGTTAGACATTACAGCCATTACAGTTAGACATTACAGCATTACAGTTAGACATTACAGACATTACAGTTAGACATTACAGACATTACAGTTAGACATTACAGACATTACAGTTAGACATTACAGCATTACAGTTAGACATTACAGTTAGACATTACAGCATTACAGTTAGACATTACAGACATTGCAGTTAGACATTACAGACATTACAGTTAGACATACAGCATTACAGTTAGACATTACAGCATTACAGTTAGACATTACAGACATTACAGTTAGACATTACACCCATTACAGTTAGACATTACAGCCTTACAGTTAGACATTACAGACATTACAGTTAGACATTACAGCATTACAGTTAGACATTACAGACATTACAGTTAGACATTACAGCCATTACAGTTGGACATTACAGACATTGCAGTTAGACATTACAGACATTACAGTTAGACATTACAGACATTGCAGTTAGACATTACAGACATTACAGTTAGACATTACAGCCATTACAGTTAGACATTACAGACATTACAGTTAGACATTACAGACATTACAGTTAGACATTACAGACATTACAGTTAGACATTACAGACATTACAGTTAGACATTACAGACATTACAGTTAGACATTACAGACATTACAGTTAGACATTACAGACATTACAGTTAGACATTACAGACATTACAGTTAGACATTACAGACATTACAGTTAGACATTACAGACATTACAGTTAGACATTACAGTTAGACATTACAGACATTACAGTTAGACATTACAGAAATTACAGTTAGACATTACAGCCATTACAGTTAGACATTACAGACATTACAGTTAGACATTACAGGCATTACAGTTAGACATTACAGACATTGCAGTTAGACATTACAGACATTGCAGTTAGACATTACAGTTAGACATTACAGACATTACAGTTAGACAGCATTGCAGTTAGACATTACAGACATTGCAGTTAGACATTACAGCCATTACAGTTAGACATTACAGTTAGACATTACAGACATTACAGTTAGACATTACAGCATACAGTTAGACATTACAGTTAGACATTACAGACATTACAGTTAGACATTACAGCCATTACAGTTAGACATTACAGGCATTACAGTTAGACATTACAGTTAGACATTACAGACATTACAGTTAGACATTACAGCCATTACAGTTAGACATTACAGACATTGCAGTTAGACATTACAGACATTACAGTTAGACATTACAGTTAGACATTACAGACATTACAGTTAGACATTACAGACATTACAGTTAGACATTACAGCCATTACAGTTAGACATTACAGACATTACAGTTAGACATTACAGACATTACAGTTAGACATTACAGCATTACAGTTAGACATTACAGCCATTACAGTTAGACATTACAGACATTACAGTTAGACATTACAGACATTACAGTTAGACATTACAGACATTACAGTTAGACATTACAGGCATTACAGTTAGACATTACAGACATTGCAGTTAGACATTACAGACATTACAGTTAGACATTACAGACATTGCAGTTAGACATTACAGACATTACAGTTAGACATTACAGGCATTACAGTTAGACATTACAGACATTACAGTTAGACATTACAGACATTACATATAGACATTACAGTCATTACAGTTAGACATTACAGGCATTACAGTTAGACATTACAGACATTGCAGTTAGACATTACAGACATTACAGTTAGACATTACAGTTAGACATTACAGACATTACAGTTAGACATTACAGGCATTACAGTTAGACATTACAGTTAGACATTACAGACATTACAGTTAGACATTACAGACATTACAGTTAGACATTACAGACATTACAGTTAGACATTACAGTTAGACATTACAGACATTACAGTTAGACATTACAGGCATTACAGTTAGACATTACAGACATTACAGTTAGACATTACAGCCATTACAGTTAGACATTACAGCCATTACAGTTAGACATTACAGACATTACAGTTAGACATTACAGACATTACAGTTAGACATTACAGACATTACAGTTAGACATTACAGCCATTACAGTTAGACATTACAGACATTACAGTTAGACATTACAGACATTACAGTTAGACATTACAGACATTACAGTTAGACATTACAGGCATTACAGTTAGACATTACAGACATTACAGTTAGACATTACAGCCATTACAGTTAGACATTACAGACATTACAGTTAGACATTACAGACATTACAGTTAGACATTACAGACATTGCAGTTAGACATTACAGGCATTACAGTTAGACATTACAGACATTACAGTTAGACATTACAGACATTACAGTTAGACATTACAGCCATTACAGTTAGACATTACAGACATTACAGTTAGACATTACAGACATTGCAGTTAGACATTACAGACATTACAGTTAGACATTACAGCCATTACAGTTAGACATTACAGACATTACAGTTAGACATTACAGACATTACAGTTAGACATTACAGCATTACAGTTAGACATTACAGACATTACAGTTAGACATTACAGACATTACAGTTAGACATTACAGCCATTACAGTTAGACATTACAGGCATTACAGTTAGACATTACAGACATTGCAGTTAGACATTACAGACATTACAGTTAGACATTACAGACATTACAGTTAGACATTACAGCCATTACAGTTAGACATTACAGACATTGCAGTTAGACATTACAGACATTACAGTTAGACATTACAGTTAGACATTACAGACATTGCAGTTAGACATTACAGACATTACAGTTAGACATTACAGTTAGACATTACAGACATTACAGTTAGACATTACAGCCATTACAGTTAGACATTACAGACATTACAGTTAGACATTACAGTTAGACATTACAGACATTACAGTTAGACATTACAGACATTACAGTTAGACATTACAGACATTACAGTTAGACATTACAGACATTACAGTTAGACATTACAGTTAGACATAACAGACATTACAGTTAGACATTACAGACATTACAGTTAGACATTACAGACATTACAGTTAGACATTACAGACATTACAGTTAGACATTACAGACATTACAGTTAGACATTACAGACATTACAGTTAGACATTACAGGCATTACAGTTAGACATTACAGACATTACAGTTAGACATTACAGCCATTACAGTTAGACATTACAAGCATTACAGTTAGACATTACAGACATTGCAGTTAGACATTACAGACATTACAGTTAGACATTACAGTTAGACATTACAGACATTACAGTTAGACATTACAGACATTACAGTTAGACATTACAGACATTACAGTTAGACATTACAGACATTACAGTTAGACATTACAGACATTACAGTTAGACATTACAGCCATTGCAGTTAGACATTACAGGCATTACAGTTAGACATTACAGACATTGCAGTTAGACATTACAGGCATTACAGTTAGACATTACAGTTAGACATTACAGACATTACAGTTAGACATTACAGCCATTACAGTTAGACATTACAGACATTGCAGTTAGACATTACAGACATTACAGTTAGACATTACAGTTAGACATTACAGCCATTACAGTTAGACATTACAGCCATTACAGTTAGACATTACAGGCATTACAGTTAGACATTACAGTTAGACATTACAGCCATTACAGTTAGACATTACAGACATTACAGTTAGACATTACAGACATTACAGTTAGACATTACAGACATTACAGTTAGACATTACAGACATTACAGTTAGACATTACAGCCATTACAGTTAGACATTACAGACATTACAGCCATTACAGTTAGACATTACAGCCATTACAGTTAGACATTACAGACATTACAGTTAGACATTACAGACATTACAGTTAGACATTACAGACATTACAGTTAGACATTACAGCCATTACAGTTAGACATTACAGGCATTACAGTTAGACATTACAGACATTGCAGTTAGACATTACAGACATTACAGTTAGACATTACAGTTAGACATTACAGACATTACAGTTAGACATTACAGACATTACAGTTAGACATTACAGCCATTACAGTTAGACATTACAGACATTACAGTTAGACATTACAGACATTGCAGTTAGACATTACAGACATTACAGTTAGACATTACAGTTAGACATTACAGACATTACAGTTAGACATTACAGCCATTACAGTTAGACATTACAGACATTACAGTTAGACATTACAGCCATTACAGTTAGACATTACAGACATTGCAGTTAGACATTACAGACATTACAGTTAGACATTACAGACATTACAGTTAGACATTACAGCCATTACAGTTAGACATTACAGGCATTACAGTTAGACATTACAGACATTGCAGTTAGACATTACAGCCATTACAGTTAGACATTACAAGCATTACAGTTAGACATTACAGACATTGCAGTTAGACATTACAGACATTACAGTTAGACATTACAGACATTACAGTTAGACATTACAGACATTACAGTTAGACATTACAGGCATTACAGTTAGACATTACAGACATTACAGTTAGACATTACAGGCATTACAGTTAGACATTACAGTTAGACATTACAGACATTACAGTTAGACATTACAGACATTACAGTTAGACATTACAGCATTACAGTTAGACATAACAGACATTACAGTTAGACATTACAGCCATTACAGTTAGACATTACAGACATTACAGTTAGACATTACAGCCATTACAGTTAGACATTACAGACATTACAGTTAGACATTACAGACATTGCAGTTAGACATTACAGTATTACAGTTAGACATTACAGACATTGCAGTTAGACATTACAGACATTACAGTTAGACATTACAGCATTACAGTTAGACATTACAGCATTACAGTTAGACATAACAGACATTGCAGTTAGACATTACAGACATTACAGTTAGACATAACAGACATTACAGTTAGACATTGCAGCCATTACAGTTAGACATTACAGGCATTACAGTTAGACATTACAGTTAGACATTACAGCCATTGCAGTTAGACTGTACATGTCTAACTGTAATGACTGTAATGTCTAACTGTAATGGCTGTAATGTCTAACTGTAATGCTGTAATGTCTAACTGTAATGTCTGTAATGTCTAACTGTAATGTCTGTAATGTCTAACTGTAATGGCTGTAATGTCTAACTGTAATGTCTGTAATGTCTAACTGTAATGGCTGTAATGTCTAACTGTAATGTCTGTAATGTCTAACTGTAATGTCTGTAATGTCTAACTGTAATGCTGTAATGTCTAACTGTAATGTCTGTAATGTCTAACTGTAATGGCTGTAATGTCTAACTGTAATGTCTGTAATGTCTAACTGTAATGTCTGTAATGTCTAACTGTAATGGCTGTAATGTCTAACTGTAATGGCTGTAATGTCTAACTGTAATGTCTGTAATGTCTAACTGTAATGCCTGTAATGTCTAACTGTAATGGCTGTAATGTCTAACTGTAATGTCTAACTGTAATGCCTGTAATGTCTAACTGCAATGTCTGTAATGTCTAACTGTAATGACTGTAATGTCTAACTGTAATGGCTGTAATGTCTAACTGTAATGTCTGTAATGTCTAACTGTAATGGCTGTAATGTCTAACTGCAATGTCTGTAATGTCTAACTGCAATGTCTGTAATGTCTAACTGTAATGTCTGTAATGTCTAACTGCAATGTCTGTAATGTCTAACTGTAATGCCTGTAATGACTAACTGTAATGTCTGTAATGTCTAACTGTAATGTCTGTAATGTCTAACTGTAATGCCTGTAATGTCTAACTGCAATGGCTGTAATGTCTAACTGTAATGTCTGTAATGTCTAACTGTAATGTCTGTAATGTCTAACTGTAATGTCTGTAATGTCTAACTGCAATGTCTGTAATGTCTAACTGTAATGTCTAACTGTAATGCCTGTAATGTCTAACTGCAATGTCTGTAATGTCTAACTGTAATGCCTGTAATGTCTAACTGTAATGGCTGTAATGTCTAACTGTAATGGCTGTAATGTCTAACTGTAATGTCTGTAATGTCTAACTGTAATGTCTAACTGTAATGTCTGTAATGTCTAACTGCAATGTCTGTAATGTCTAACTGTAATGGCTGTAATGTCTAACTGTAATGCCTGTAATGTCTAACTGTAATGTCTGTAATGTCTAACTGTAATGTCTGTAATGTCTAACTGTAATGGCTGTAATGTCTAACTGTAATGGCTGTAATGTCTAACTGTAATGGCTGTAATGTCTAACTGTAATGTCTAACTGTAATGGCTGTAATGTCTAACTGTAATGGCTGTAATGTCTAACTGTAATGTCTGTAATGTCTAACTGTAATGTCTAACTGTAATGTCTGTAATGTCTAACTGTAATGGCTGTAATGTCTAACTGTAATGGCTGTAATGTCTAACTGTAATGTCTGTAATGTCTAACTGTAATGCTGTAATGTCTAACTGTAATGTCTGTAATGTCTAACTGCAATGTCTGTAATGTCTAACTGTAATGTCTGTAATGTCTAACTGCAATGTCTGTAATGTCTAACTGTAATGTCTGTAATGTCTAACTGTAATGTCTGTAATGTCTAACTGTAATGTCTAACTGTAATGCCTGTAATGTCTAACTGCAATGTCTGTAATGTCTAACTGTAATGCCTGTAATGTCTAACTGCAATGGCTGTAATGTCTAACTGTAATGGCTGTAATGTCTAACTGTAATGTCTGTAATGTCTAACTGTAATGTCTGTAATGTCTAACTGTAATGTCTAACTGTAATGTCTGTAATGTCTAACTGCAATGTCTGTAATGTCTAACTGTAATGTCTAACTGTAATGCCTGTAATGTCTAACTGTAATGTCTGTAATGTCTAACTGTAATGGCTGTAATGTCTAACTGTAATGTCTAACTGTAATGCCTGTAATGTCTAACTGCAATGTCTGTAATGTCTAACTGTAATGCCTGTAATGTCTAACTGTAATGTCTGTAATGTCTAACTGTAATGTCTGTAATGTCTAACTGTAATGGCTGTAATGTCTAACTGTAATGGCTGTAATGTCTAACTGTAATGGCTGTAATGTCTAACTGTAATGTCTGTAATGTCTAACTGTAATGTCTAACTGTAATGGCTGTAATGTCTAACTGTAATGTCTAACTGTAATGGCTGTAATGTCTAACTGCAATGTCTGTAATGTCTAACTGTAATGTCTGTAATGTCTAACTGTAATGTCTAACTGTAATGCCTGTAATGTCTAACTGTAATGGCTGTAATGTCTAACTGTAATGTCTGTAATGTCTAACTGTAATGTCTAACTGTAATGCCTGTAATGTCTAACTGTAATGGCTGTAATGTCTAACTGTAATGTCTAACTGTAATGTCTGTAATGTCTAACTGTAATGGCTGTAATGTCTAACTGTAATGTCTGTAATGTCTAACTGTAATGTCTAACTGTAATGTCTGTAATGTCTAACTGTAATGTCTAACTGTAATGTCTGTAATGTCTAACTGTAATGTCTGTAATGTCTAACTGTAATGGCTGTAATGTCTAACTGTAATGTCTGTAATGTCTAACTGTAATGTCTAACTGTAATGGCTGTAATGTCTAACTGTAATGTCTGTAATGTCTAACTGTAATGTCTGTAATGTCTAACTGTAATGTCTAACTGTAATGCCTGTAATGTCTAACTGTAATGTCTGTAATGTCTAACTGTAATGTCTGTAATGTCTAACTGTAATGTCTGTAATGTCTAACTGTAATGGCTGTAATGTCTAACTGTAATGGCTGTAATGTCTAACTGTAATGGCTGTAATGTCTAACTGTAATGCCTGTAATGTCTAACTGCAATGTCTGTAATGTCTAACTGCAATGTCTGTAATGTCTAACTGTAATGCCTGTAATGTCTAACTGTAATGCCTGTAATGTCTAACTGTAATGTCTGTAATGTCTAACTGCAATGTCTGTAATGTCTAACTGTAATGTCTGTAATGTCTAACTGCAATGTCTGTAATGTCTAACTGTAATGGCTGTAATGTCTAACTGTAATGGCTGTAATGTCTAACTGCAATGTCTGTAATGTCTAACTGTAATGGCTGTAATGTCTAACTGTAATGGCTGTAATGTCTAACTGTAATGTCTGTAATGTCTAACTGTAATGCCTGTAATGTCTAACTGCAATGTCTGTAATGTCTAACTGTAATGTCTGTAATGTCTAACTGTAATGGCTGTAATGTCTAACTGTAATGTCTAACTGTAATGTCTGTAATGTCTAACTGTAATGGCTGTAATGTCTAACTGTAATGTCTGTAATGTCTAACTGTAATGTCTAACTGTAATGTCTGTAATGTCTAACTGTAATGGCTGTAATGTCTAACTGTAATGTCTAACTGTAATGCCTGTAATGTCTAACTGTAATGTCTGTAATGTCTAACTGTAATGTCTGTAATGTCTAACTGTAATGTCTGTAATGTCTAACTGTAATGGCTGTAATGTCTAACTGTAATGGCTGTAATGTCTAACTGTAATGGCTGTAATGTCTAACTGTAATGCCTGTAATGTCTAACTGCAATGTCTGTAATGTCTAACTGCAATGTCTGTAATGTCTAACTGTAATGTCTGTAATGTCTAACTGTAATGTCTGTAATGTCTAACTGTAATGTCTGTAATGTCTAACTGCAATGTCTGTAATGTCTAACTGTAATGTCTGTAATGTCTAACTGTAATGTCTAACTGTAATGGCTGTAATGTCTAACTGTAATGTCTGTAATGTCTAACTGTAATGTCTAACTGTAATGGCTGTAATGTCTAACTGTAATGTCTGTAATGTCTAACTGTAATGGCTGTAATGTCTAACTGTAATGGCTGTAATGTCTAACTGTAATGTCTGTAATGTCTAACTGCAATGTCTGTAATGTCTAACTGTAATGGCTGTAATGTCTAACTGTAATGGCTGTAATGTCTAACTGTAATGTCTAACTGTAATGCCTGTAATGTCTAACTGTAATGGCTGTAATGTCTAACTGTAATGTCTGTAATGTCTAACTGTAATGTCTAACTGTAATGGCTGTAATGTCTAACTGTAATGGCTGTAATGTCTAACTGTAATGTCTAACTGTAATGGCTGTAATGTCTAACTGTAATGGCTGTAATGTCTAACTGTAATGTCTGTAATGTCTAACTGCAATGTCTGTAATGTCTAACTGTAATGTCTAACTGCAATGTCTGTAATGTCTAACTGTAATGTCTGTAATGTCTAACTGTAATGGCTGTAATGTCTAACTGTAATGTCTAACTGTAATGCCTGTAATGTCTAACTGTAATGGCTGTAATGTCTAACTGTAATGGCTGTAATGTCTAACTGTAATGTCTGTAATGTCTAACTGTAATGTCTAACTGTAATGGCTGTAATGTCTAACTGTAATGTCTGTAATGTCTAACTGTAATGTCTGTAATGTCTAACTGTAATGTCTAACTGTAATGCCTGTAATGTCTAACTGTAATGTCTGTAATGTCTAACTGCAATGTCTGTAATGTCTAACTGCAATGTCTGTAATGTCTAACTGTAATGGCTGTAATGTCTAACTGTAATGTCTGTAATGTCTAACTGTAATGTCTGTAATGTCTAACTGTAATGTCTAACTGTAATGCCTGTAATGTCTAACTGTAATGTCTGTAATGTCTAACTGCAATGTCTGTAATGTCTAACTGCAATGTCTGTAATGTCTAACTGTAATGTCTAACTGTAATGTCTGTAATGTCTAACTGTAATGTCTAACTGCAATGTCTGTAATGTCTAACTGTAATGTCTGTAATGTCTAACTGTAATGGCTGTAATGTCTAACTGTAATGTCTAACTGTAATGTCTGTAATGTCTAACTGTAATGTCTGTAATGTCTAACTGTAATGCCTGTAATGTCTAACTGTAATGTCTGTAATGTCTAACTGTAATGTCTAACTGTAATGGCTGTAATGTCTAACTGTAATGTCTGTAATGTCTAACTGTAATGTCTGTTATGTCTAACTGTAATGTCTAACTGTAATGCCTGTAATGTCTAACTGTAATGTCTGTAATGTCTAACTGCAATGTCTGTAATGTCTAACTGCAATGTCTGTAATGTCTAACTGTAATGGCTGTAATGTCTAACTGTAATGGCTGTAATGTCTAACTGTAATGGCTGTAATGTCTAACTGTAATGCCTGTAATGTCTAACTGCAATGTCTGTAATGTCTAACTGCAATGTCTGTAATGTCTAACTGTAATGTCTGTAATGTCTAACTGTAATGGCTGTAATGTCTAACTGTAATGTCTGTAATGTCTAACTGCAATGTCTGTAATGTCTAACTGTAATGTCTGTAATGTCTAACTGCAATGTCTGTAATGTCTAACTGTAATGGCTGTAATGTCTAACTGTAATGTCTGTAATGTCTAACTGTAATGTCTGTAATGTCTAACTGTAATGTCTAACTGTAATGGCTGTAATGTCTAACTGTAATGTCTGTAATGTCTAACTGTAATGTCTGTAATGTCTAACTGTAATGGCTGTAATGTCTAACTGTAATGGCTGTAATGTCTAACTGTAATGTCTAACTGTAATGCCTGTAATGTCTAACTGTAATGGCTGTAATGTCTAACTGTAATGGCTGTAATGTCTAACTGTAATGTCTGTAATGTCTAACTGTAATGTCTAACTGTAATGGCTGTAATGTCTAACTGTAATGGCTGTAATGTCTAACTGTAATGTCTGTAATGTCTAACTGTAATGGCT
The DNA here is from genome assembly GCF_008315115.2 of Sander lucioperca. Classification (NCBI taxonomy): domain Eukaryota; kingdom Metazoa; phylum Chordata; class Actinopteri; order Perciformes; family Percidae; genus Sander; species Sander lucioperca. The sequence goes on along the minus strand of NC_050191.1, from coordinate 24,612,262 downwards.
GTAATGTCTAACTGTAATGGCTGTAATGTCTAACTGTAATGTCTGTAATGTCTAACTGCAATGTCTGTAATGTCTAACTGCAATGTCTGTAATGTCTAACTGTAATGCTGTAATGTCTAACTGTAATGGCTGTAATGTCTAACTGTAATGGCTGTAATGTCTAACTGTAATGTCTGTAATGTCTAACTGTAATGTCTGTAATGTCTAACTGTAATGTCTGTAATGTCTAACTGCAATGGCTGTAATGTCTAACTGTAATGGCTGTAATGTCTAACTGTAATGTCTGTAATGTCTAACTGTAATGGCTGTAATGTCTAACTGTAATGGCTGTAATGTCTAACTGTAATGGCTGTAATGTCTAACTGTAATGTCTGTAATGTCTAACTGTAATGGCTGTAATGTCTAACTGTAATGTCTGTAATGTCTAACTGCAATGTCTGTAATGTCTAACTGCAATGTCTGTAATGTCTAACTGTAATGCCTGTAATGTCTAACTGTAATGGCTGTAATGTCTAACTGTAATGGCTGTAATGTCTAACTGTAATGTCTGTAATGTCTAACTGTAATGGCTGTAATGTCTAACTGTAATGTCTGTAATGTCTAACTGTAATGTCTAACTGTAATGTCTGTAATGTCTAACTGTAATGTCTGTAATGTCTAACTGCAATGTCTGTAATGTCTAACTGTAATGGCTGTAATGTCTAACTGTAATGGCTGTAATGTCTAACTGTAATGGCTGTAATGTCTAACTGTAATGCCTGTAATGTCTAACTGCAATGTCTGTAATGTCTAACTGCAATGTCTGTAATGTCTAACTGTAATGCCTGTAATGTCTAACTGTAATGCCTGTAATGCAAGTTTGGATAACAGAAAGTGAATGCTTGTCAAATAGTGGAGTAAAATGCTTTAGAGACCACAATCAAGTGGTTTAGCTAACAAATGCACAACTAGACAGGGTAAAATTAAAACCAACCAGTGACAGTGTTTATCCCTCTGGCAACAAGCAGAGCTCCTCGGTCGCTCAGAGACTGTTCACTTCGTTGACTTCTACTGCAAGTGGTGTAAGAAGCCCCTGTCAGACACACCATCACTCACTGTAATGGTGTCGCCAGCTGAACAGTGCTGCAGGTTGCAGCTTTCAGGAAGCGTAGCTGCATCACATGCCCAAGAGATCTGAACACACACAGGAAACAAGCATCACAGAAACAGGCTGTCATGCTGACTAGCTTTTACTCAACGCAGTCAATTAGCATGGCTGCTGTAGGATGCTCAGCTTTTTTTTCACCATTTCAATTCAACAGGGAAGGTTGAGTGAACTTTTACAGCAACAAAAACAACAAAAGGATTTTTGTTTAGTTGCATGTCTGTGCTGTTCTTCAGTGACTGGCTTTACTTATAGTATGAGGTTATGTGCCTTGCTTAAAAGGTAAAGTGACATTAATTAGTGTTTTTTGTAAAATCCCCCTAAAAAAAGGGTTTGGGCTGATCTTTCAAATGTGCTAAATCCTCGCATTTAGTTTTTGCACAATGTGATCAGATTTTAAAAAAAAGTTACAATCGTGAAGATCTCCTATTCGTTCTCTTATGGCGATAACAGTAATTGCAAGTGTGTTTTTGGCTTTCACTTGCCAGAGATTCAAAAGTGTCACCTGTGTGACGTCTTCACACTCAAGTGATTTGAAAAGTGAGGCTGTTGCATTAGCTCAGTCTACCCTCTCTGGCGAACCAACCATTGCTGGGTGATGGAAAACGTGTCACTAATTGTGTGCCGCTTGTAATATTTCCTGGGAATGTCACCACAGAAACACAGTTCGTATTACTTCAAAAGGCTTTTATCAGTGGGCCATAGGCTCAATCACCAGTGTTACCTCAGCAACAGTGACTTAAAAGTCTAGCCTAGGTTCTCAGAGTTTTGCGTTTTGCGGGCTGGTCCTCACATTCTGCTGGACCAGCCAAACAAAATGCTTACCAACACCTCCGTGGCTAACTAAGTAAGACTATCTTGTTTATTTCATCTATACAGAAATAGTAATATAAATGAAAATGTGCAGTTTTAAAGCGAGTTACATGCTGTTAGTATTTTTTCTAAGCGAACAGCTTCACTTTCAGCAAGCGAGCAAATAACTGTATTTAGTCAAATGTTGTATTTCTTCAACAGAGCAACATAGAAACATTACTGAACCTCTCTGTTGCATTTGATGTCTGAAGGATCAAACACTGTAGACTACAAGGTTGTTTTGTTTTACCTTTTATACAAACTAAACACCTGTAAGATGTGTGGATCGCTCCAGTTAATCCAGAACCTTCAGTCACAGTTTCTTTCTTTATGTCCTTCAATGCAGATGGCTCCACCACAAAGAATGATTTGGTTTGAATGTGGGCTGATGTCAGCTTGGCATTGGAGATGGTGTCAGCTGGACAATGATAAAATAGCAAGCGACTTGTCAGGAACAGCATTCATTGTTGTTATCGAGGTAATTTATTGTTCGGATGTACTGAAGCTTTGCCATGCCCTTCTGGGGACATTGCCATTCACGCTGATAGGATTGGCAACAAACTGCGACAGGTCTCATTGCTGACAGACACGGAGTGAAACACTTGAGACAGCCGAAAAAACGCCTCAAGTCACCTGGATCCTATTTACTTTAAGGCTCTTTCCTTTTCATGTGAACAAATAACATGTACATAGCTATTCAAGCACACAAAACACACACACACACACACACACACACACACACACACACACACGCACATGCAAGTTAATGTGCATCTTCACTCACAACCTATGCTTCTTTCTATTATATAGACTAACTTTAATTTCAGATAAATACAGTGATAACACATATATATATATATATATATATATATATATATATATATATATATATATATATATACATATATATATTGTTTTAAACTATTCACGCCAGAGTTCATTTTTGGTGATCAGGGTAAAAAATGCTGACATTTTGCAATGGAAAACTGCACATTAAGTGTTACCATTCTGAGAAATACAACAATCTGTGATTTGAGAATTAATTTAAGACCAAGAAGAGATCTATTTTGGTATGATGGCACACATCTTCAGTTTCACTTTATTGCATTTCCATCCATAGTCTATTGTTTGCTCCTACAGTAACCAATTCTCCCTCCCAGGGATCAATAAAGTTAATCTTACTTTAACACTCCAGCTTCTCCTTCTCCTCCCTGCTGCCGCCACCACCACCCTGCACCGCTCCTCTTTCATACACACTCACGTACACACTATTTATTGATGCCCACATCAATACTATAGAGACAGAAGGACATGAGTATGCATGCACAAAACACAAACACATCCCAGGGCTAAGCATATGTCTCATCCTGCTAAACAAACATGCACACTCACTCACACACAGACAGACAGACACACACACTCACTCTTCCCTTTTAAAGAGAGAAGAGAAGCCTCTTAAGTTCCAGCACATTGCATTTGCGATGAGACCAGCGGGCAATCATCGCCCATCTCCGCCAGTGAAATGAGCCCAATATTGTGAAGAAAAGAAGGCCGTTTTGACAGGCGGGGTACAAATACAAGGCGATAGAATCTCAATGAGGCCTGAAAGAGGGAATGCATAAATAGATTAGACTGAAGGGACTGGCGCCACACAAAAAGCAAATCTAATTATGAGGCGGCTGTGTCTCCTGGTTTTCGAATAGGGGAAGCTCATCTCTACCCAGCGGAAATCTGCTGGATCCTCTCGGACAACAGAAGCCATCGATGGAGAGAGAGAGAGAGATAGCGGTGCATATATTTCATCTTCTTGTAGGGAGAATTTCATAGTGAGCTGCACAGACCCAGGTGCCAGTGTCATTTTAGAGCAGAAATAGGCAGCCAACTGTAATAATATGGCAGATGTTCAGGCTACTGTGACACCCATAATGTTCTTGACAAGGTCTGGATGAAGTAACAACATGGCCAATTAGGATTTGTCTGAAACTGCTGTCTCACATTGGCAAAACAAAAGGTTAGGAGTCCCATTTTCACATTCAAATCCACTCACTTTAGAGTGCGACTTCAACCTCTCAGTGATGAGATTTCCACTGGGCTCAGTTCTGCTGCAAAGTGGGTTAATAGAGCACTTACTGTCTTCACGCTTTTGCTTAAACAAAGTTATCTAGATGGACTCCATTTTCTTAATTTAGCCAAATATAGTCTTATTGCTACATTTAAATCCACATAAAAAGTCACCTCACTGCAGGGAGCAGAAAATATATGACAATTTATTTCAGGATTGGATATAACAATTAAAATTCATTTTATAGTAATTATACGGAATCAAATTAAACACAGAGCTGTTCCTCCAAGGAAAGTATAATGCATGTATATAATTGAAATATTCCAGCATCGTAATGGCTCACACAATTAAATATGCATTAGTGGAGCAGTATCCCTATCAGTCAAGAATAGTGAATTTCAGTGGCGACAGCTACAGCCGGTCCACATGAGCTTTAGGACAGAGTTTGTGAATCGGTTTAAAGGCCACTGCTTTTAGATATTGTCCATTATAGCGCTTTTTCTAATTATAGATGCCAATGCAATGAGCACATGCAAAACAAAAATGCCACTGTAAGTGCAGGAAGTAACTTTAGTAGCCATTACTATTACCTGTATTAATTGTTATTCATGTTGCATCCATCAGTGAATCCATTCACATCGCAGCAGGGAGTAGAATGAGCCGCAAGTACAAAAGGAGGTATTTTATTTTCAAGCTCTACCTCTCTTATAGAAATGCTCATGCAGCTGGATAAAACCCCAGTGTACAACTCAATCAAAGGCCGAATTGAATTGAAATGCAGGTTAACTCAATTTGTTTAAAGGAACATTGTTCAAGGTGCTCATTAACTTGTGTGTATCCTTGCAAGCTGGGAACCATGAGTCTCGTGGTGTGGTGTTGCATGACCCCCCTGCAGCGACATTTGACTAATAAAAAAGAAACCTAATAAAAAAATAACAGCACAACCAGTACACTTATTTTAACTCCTGCTTGATATTATATATAATTCACTCGGGTGCAAAAGAGGGGGAAATGAAAAATGGATTAGCAGAATGTACTGTAGTGGAAAGATTTATTTTTTTGTTCTGCTCCCCAACACACATATGCTTTTAGCGATGGATGATTTGAAGAAGGAGATGGGCCTTTAATTAGACAGCATGCAGACATAACTACAGTCTGCTCGGGTTTAGTAATTACATAAACACAAACATATGTGTTCATGGTCAGCTGCTGACATCCATCACAGTATTTCTAATTATTTAACCAACAGTTCTCTTTGGAAAACGCTCCATGTGTCATTTGCTATCTCCACCATGTTACATCTTAATTATCACTGCAGAGTCCCGTTTCACGTCCAGTCAGTCAAACAAAATGTCCATGTGACCCTTGACCTCTCTGCTTCCCCCCCACCCATCCCCAGATGGAACAGTTGGGCCGTGCACTTGACTACAACCTCCAACATGCCCTCTGCCCACGCTCCTGCGAGTGCTGTCTGCAGTGATAGAGTGGCTAGCTAGGAGGTGTAGTCCAGTCACCCAGGGTGGGGCCGTCTGCCGGGTGGGTGACGGATAGGTAGCTCAGAGGTCTGCCAGGCAGCAGGTGGAGTCAGTGACTCTGTTGCTCGGTCAGCGCTGCAGCTCTGACCTTAAAACCAGCGCTATCATTCAATTTTGCCTCCAAACACTGAGTTCATAAATACTTTTTCTGTCCTCATTAGCATTTCAAGGCCAGTTAGAGGCCAGCATTTAGTCAAGAGTTAGATGCCAGAACAGCTCCAGAAACTGAACCTTGTTGAATTATGGATCAAAGCTACAGTTGGTGACTTTTATTAAAAAACAACTTTTTGTCATATTTGCTCAAACTGTCACTATATCCTGACAGTACTACATGAATCCGATAATCTGTTGAAATCACATTCCTCTGCCTCTTCAAGATGCTCCTAATGGCATAAGAAATACACACTGCGTTAGAGACTCCCTAGTCTCGCATTGCCAGACCTATCTTCACAGCGCTGTGGAGTAAGGTCTGCCTCCTCTACACATACATTCCAGGATAGTAGAAAAAAAATGCTCTGGGTTGTTTGAATTTCTTTAAACCAATCACAATCGTCTTTGGCGGTGCTTAGCTATGGTCGCAAAGACGATGGCTCTGCAAAATGGTCTCAGGAAGGAACTTGTTTAGGTGGAACATTTGCACCCTGCAAAAGAAAACGCCACATGCAATTTTAAGTTAAGTTAACTGTTCACACAATACAGTACTGTGAGCTATATAAATTACCTGGAGCCATGGTTAAACGTAATTTGCTCTTACCAGTGTATCAACGTGTATTTTGTCCATAGCAATCACCACCAATCTTTTCCAAAACATCCCAGTTAGATAGTAAATGCCGTAAACATATTCTTTGTAAATCTTTACAAGCGTTCCCTGAAAGAACCAAGCAGACCTGCTTTGCTGCACAATCCAAATTTTCTTCCACCTTGCCATTTTCAGCGTGCAGCTGGCTAGCTTGAAGTTTGTTGTTGTTTCCCGAAGAGAAGGGAGTTAGACAGTGGCAACACACATCGCTGGAACATTCGGCGAAACTTGCAAATGCCATTAGGAGCACTGCGAGGAGGCAGAGGAACATGATTTTTTTTTTACCTCACCGATTATTACCGTTTTATGCGCTGCAGTCAAGATATAGTGACAGTTTCAGCAAATATGTGTGTGAACTTTTACAATATTAGAAAAATGTCTTTGTTGTCCAGATTTTTCATCTATTTCTTTTATTCTGTTGTTGCCCGCAGTGTGCACCATCGTGGCACAGCATGAGCCACGAGATCCAAATTCACATCAGGTCCCAATGCATTATTGGATCGATTAAACTCCATTGAAACTCCATCAGCTATCCCACTGATATTGACAAGCATTTTTTAAAAGTCTAAACGTATATTCATCATTGAGTCCATCAACAAGCTCCACTGTGTTGCTTTTGTTTACAGAAATAGCTGGCATGTTTCTGTCTGTAACCGGCAGTCCCCACATAAGTGTTGTTTGACTTATTACGCCTCGCTGGAACAATACATCACCATGGAATTGGTAGCTGTAAACCCTGATTTCACACATGCTGTGTCTCAGAGTGAGTCCAAACTTTTCATAAAATCTATTCTGTGCATTTGTTTTTATCTGTAACATAAATGCAGCATGATTTTAAAGTAGATGTGAATGAAAAGGCTTCAGTGTGAATCCTGCAACTGGAGGAAAAATTCAGGGAAGTGATTAAGCAGCGCTCTCTCCTTGCTCTCTCCTCGCTCATCTCAACAATTAATTATGATAAGCCCTCAAGCAAGGCACTTAAACATGTTTAGGTTTAAGACTCTGGTTATCCTATTATCCTGCTAGATGTTATTATGTGTGCTGCAGCACTATGAATCTGAAGCCGTGCATTGCTGGAAAACAGCATGCATGGTCAGCAAACCATCCCCGGACAAATAAGAAAAAAGAGAGAACGTTATCCTTGATCAAGGATAAGTCAAGCTGTCTGTTCCCCTCCTCCACAGCCTGATGCTTAAATCCAACACAAGCTCGCCAAATAAGCCTTGAGCTGGCGCACTTTTTCCCTGAGCCATAGACCTTGACCCTCCGTGCCACAGGCCCAAACACACTCGCTCTGCCTGGGTATCATGGCTGCTGCCGTGGAAGCCCAGGCAGATAAGACATGATGAATGCAGATTGTTTGCGGTGTGACAGACTCATTCGTTTACAGTGGAATGGCGCCTTCACAAGGGGCAACGCCATGCAACCCTTAGTCTGAGAAGGACTGGAGGAGGAAAGGAGAAAAAAGAAAGTGAGAGTAACAAAAGAGGAAGAAAATAAGGTGTAAAAATGAGAATTCAAAAATGCCAATTTAATAGAGGAAATGGAGACAGGCGTGAGGAAAACACTGGAAATAATGCTCATGCTGGAGGACACTGTGACACAGAAAAAACAGAGTTGCATTCTGATATCAGAATAACGGAGAGAAGAGTCCATTTTTACCTTTAGGCAGGTAGTAGGAAGAGAGACATTGGAATGAGAGGAGTGAAAAAGGACATAACAACAGGGTGAGAAGAGAACAAAGGAGAGATAGAGATAGAAAAGATGCATTCAGCACATTCCTGTGTTTCTAATCTAGCGGCTTTTATCGCAGGGCTGTGGGATTTATGCTTCTCTCTGACACACAGACAACATCCTGTCTGATACTCTCCATGGCAACTGAATGTGGTGACTCATTTTAGGGTTGCGGTTTGGATAACACTTGAGTTATTAAATACCCGTCCGACAGCTTCCATGCTGTTCCGTCTCCGAACAGAAAAAGAGTTGTTTAACATACTTGGCTTGGAATTTATGTGTCATAATTCTTCTGCCATACATACAGTGAGTTTATAATTTGCGCAGATTGTATGTTTGTTTATCAAAATCCCAGTGATTCATCAATCTTTCTGGGATTCACATATATTGCATGAGGCAAAATACGTAGTAATATTAAAACTGCACTACGTATTTTAATCTATTTTAGATTTGGTTTTGGTTTGGTTTTCTGGTCCGCCAGTCGGCTTTGGCCATCTTTGTTTCCAGCTGCAACAGGTAGTTGTTGAGACAGGTAGTCTTGGCCAATAAAGCTGATTCTGGTTCTAAAAAACACACTGTACCACACCAGCCCAGCAGCAAACGGCAAACAGACAAACTAAGGCTGGCTACACACTGCCTGCGTGGCGTGAGCGTGGCGTTTCTGTTGCGTGTCAGCTGCGTGGCAGCTGCGTGAATTTTTCTATGTCTTTACACACCAGAAGCTGCTGCTAGCCTTGTCTGTACGCATGTATGTTTCCCATTGATATAATGAATTACCATGTTAAACATAAATATACACTGATTGCATTACAGCAAAGATAACGGCCTAAGCAAGTAGCAAGTGACCAGTTGAGTGTTTAGCAGCTAAAGAGTTGGTGGCAACCACAAAATAGAGCTATAAAGAGAGTGAATATTGGACTTCATTGGGTGGCCAGACACACGAGTCTAAATGAATGCTAATGTTGCTCTGTATCTGCTGGATAAGTGCGCAGGTAATTGTTTGCCAAGTGGCCAAAAGAAGAAAAAAACTATGAATGCAGCTTTAAAGAGATTATTGCTTTTTATTTATTTATATTCTTGTTAAAGTTGATACAGAAAATGATTTATTGACCTTGGAGATAGCAGGCAGCAAAATCTATCTCACCACAATTTCCAGCTGCTGTGGAGCCTTTTATTGTTTTTGTCAACTGCTGTTTCCGAGGTCAGAGTGGAACTTTTAATCTAAACATTTAAACTATCACGGACAAAATGGCTTCAAAGTGCTCAGGAAAAAAAAGGAAATTTGAACATCTTTATTTCCATGACAACTGGGCAAGTCCATCTGCTGGGGAAGGTCCTGTGATACCCTGTGCATTACATTGTTTTCTTTTTCTAGACTTTGTTGTAAATGTTCTCCAGCACAGCATTAGCAGAATTAGATCACAATCCTTTAATCAGCAATGCTTGTGTTTGATATACAGTATGACTAACAGAGAATCAAATAATTGCTCCTTCTTGTGAAGCCACATGTCTGTGTCTGAATAAACAGTCTGCTGTTGGTCCACTCAGACATCTCGGTTGATGCGATAGGTCTGTGCTGGTCTGCAGCGTCTGGTATCGGATTACCAACTTTTTCACGTCTAGTAAAACAAAAACACTATACAACAGCAATTTCACTGAAGATGAGCTGTGAGATTCATTGGTGTTCTGCTGTTTTGTGGCTCAGTGAAAACACAGCCAGTCTCCAAACAGACTGGTGATGCTGGCTGATACCCATAGGGTATACACACACACACACACACACACACACACACACACACACACACACACACACACATGCAGTGCAGTGCAGAGTTGTATCATCTTGTTATGGGAATTAGCTTGATATATCGCTGTGGAGATACAAATTCTAGCAAAGTTAGCGTAGCTGGGTTTTTTTCTTCTCTTTTGTCTATGAGAGAGTGTGTGCACTGCTGCGTATCAGCAGGCAATCTAGTAGAGAAGTGTGGGAATAATTGTAGATTTTCACTCTATTATTGCAAAGAAATGAAAGTGATTTCTCATAGTCAGAAGAGGTTTCTTGCTTTATATGTCAAAGCCGTAAGAACAGTGGAACATGAAAAAGGGGGAAAAAACAGTTCAAAGCCAAAGCATGTAAGATAATTCAGCTGTTTTTGGGGAAACGGTGTTAACTTACAATTATCTGCCTTGTTAGTAACATAGTTTTTGTAAAACCTGTAATATGTTTTGCAATATTTTTGTCTTGAACATGGTCATTAGGTGTATTAATGTGACTGTAGCTGCCATCCAGCTCTCATTTACATCTTAAATCACAGCTTTTCCTAAAGCTTCCTGCACATGCACATACTTTGTTATCTAAGAAATATGCCTGCTTGCTGCATTAGTTTAAAACATCTTGCTAGTTGCATCTACCTTTAAATATCTACCTTTATCTATCTACCTTTATAATATTTTTCATGCCAGAGCTTCTTCAAGGCCTTATGAATAATGAGATAAACATTTCAGTCAGTGCTATGGAGATTGGATATCAACATTCTTACCATATAGTACTTTGTTTAATGCCCAACGTACCGCGAAACACCTTCGACTAATGAAGAATCACTGCACACTCTAAGTGAGAAATGATTGACTGCTTACAGTAATTGATACTCTCCTTTCCCCATATGTGGGCTGTTATCCCAGCAGCCCACAATTATTGATGAATTACCATATCATCAATACTTAAGTAACCAAAAAAAGAAAGATTATAATGGTCTGCATTTTGTAAAATATTCAGAGAAAGGATCGTTTAGACCAGCTTCCTTTCTGTGATGAACTCTTTTTCTCCCATAACCAAGAGGGCAGTCGTCCCCACGGGCTCCAGATCGACAGGGGAGTCAGACGTTGTGAAGGACAATTGGCAACTAGTGAAAATTTAATCAGGGCCATGAATTAATCAATAAAAGGGGGAGGATAAATGAAGCAGGCACATGCACCTAAGGATGGCAGAGGAGGCCCCGTGGCCCGCTGCTACGCTTACTTCCTGAATAAATCATTTCCTGTGAAGGCCTGGAGTGTCCTGTGGAGCAACTGCTCCCACACTCAAACTCTTTTCCCTCCTGAATCTCTCCTGCGGGGATCTCAAGGCCAGGACAGAGAGCAGGGAGCTGAGTCTGTATATTCACCTTACCAAAATAGACTTGCTCAGAATATTTATCACAGAACCATATCATTTCTTATGGGAACCAATTTGGGGAAAGCTTTGCATGTCAATGTCATGCAATTAAGCCTTATAACCCAGTGTTTCTGATTGCCATGTACTGTGGCATGTTGGGACTTAATTGCTAGGGTCTTAACTCACAGGGGAGCTAGCTTAATATTTGCCTCTGTCCATAGGCACTTCACTTTATACTCTATGTGTCTTGACTATAATTACAGACTATACCTCTGTTTAATACTTTGGCATGGAACCACAGGAGGCTGATGGGTTTAAACAGTCGGCTGTTGGTGTAATTATCCAGTTTGAGGGACTTGATTACTAGCTTGCACTGCAGTAATTGTTGAGAGTTTTGAGGCTAGCCACTGTAGTAAAAGAAAATACCAACATACACTGTCACACGAGTGTTGGTAGCAAACCTTACAGCTTGTTTAGCACGGGGAAGCCACACAGCTGGTCTTTCACAAAACATGTCAGCTTTTCCAAGTACAACAACGAACTGTGCTCCAAGGTTGACTGGTTCCCTGATGGGCTGCAGGCGAAGGCTCCACACGGCAACCTCCCGCCGTTTCATCTGCAATATGCATTCACACATATTTGGGTTTACCTTTCTAGCCAGGTGAATGTGAAATCGAAAATGAAGGCACCTGGCGTGGTAATTGGTTACTCGAACCCTACCAAGGATAAATCAGATAGATAGATAGATAGATAGATAGATAGATAGATAGATAGATAGATAGATAGATAGATAGATAGATAGATAGATAGATAGATAGATAGGGAAAGTAGTAAGAATACAAAGAGAAGCAAAGTAGAGAGAGAGAAAATGAGAGAGAGGCAGGTGGTATGAATCTGTTTTGTAACCTCCATCAAGGAGGTTATGATTTCAGCTTGGTTTTTCAGCAGCATTACGAAAAAAACTACTGGCCAGACATTTGGATGAACCTATTCAATTTTGGAGCGGATCTGCATCGCTGGGGGGGATACACAAATTATTTGTCACTTTCGTTAACATTGCGATATAAGGCATTTGTGCTGCATTCATGTGATGTGGTGTTGGAATAATTGGACAAATTAGTGCCCGATCGCATTTAATGGCTCACCTGATCCGTTTCATGCAAATACTGGAAACAGCTACCAACATGTTGTTTAAACGCTCTGATCAATAAAATGCAACACATCTTCTTTGTAGCATCCATGTGGTTTCCACATCAAGACTAAAAGCTCATGATTACAAGAGAAGCAAAGTTGAGAGAGAGAAAATGAGAGAGAGGATGGTGAAAAGAGAATAAGAAGCTACCAAAGGGGAGACAGTCAAGTGTGAAAGAGACCGAGAACAAGAGAGAGCGAAGCTAACACAGAGAGATTTTAACTGGCAAAGCCAACCTCGGCTTCCCGTTGGCACTGTAGTGCGCTTGGAGCTAGGTATGAGTCTAGGTAACCAGCTATAGCAGCATGGAGTCTCCTGGGCACTGTTCTCTTCTATCTCATCCTCAGCACTCAGTGGAGCACAGCAATCGCTCCTCTCCACACCCTGCCACAGATCTGCACCCGCAATTACACCCCAAATCAAATGAGTCTGGGACTGAGAGATGGATGAGGAGGAGGAGGGGGGGGGGGAGTTGGAACAGGGAGGGGAGAGAGGTGAACAGGAGAGAGGGATGGTTTGGCAGATGTGCATACAGATTTATCATGCCAGCTCTGGATGAGTGTGTTCTGAGACAGAAAGTGGAGAGTGAAGCACATTGAGTGATTTAGAATTCATTTAAAGCCTGTTGGTTTAGAAAGGCCACTCATGCAGAGAAATGACTTGAGCTTTTGTTGCAGAGATTTGGTATGAACAATAGTGCATGTACAAAACATGTCCCTTGAAGCCGAAAGCAACTATTTTTTTACCGTTCTTTATGCAAATGGGTTTTTTAGCATAGATCTTGTAAATTAATCAAATCACATTTATTCACAAGTTACACACATTTCAATAGAATATCTTTTGTAATGGTATCAGTTTTTGTTTTAGTTCCGTAGTGTAAAATGTCCACAGTAGCAGCAACCAAGCCCCCAGGAAGAGTGCCATGTCTTAAAGCGGATAAGGGTGGAATTGCACCCTCTGGCCCAGAAAGACTTTTCCCATAGACTTTGCAATGCAAAAGAGACTGCTATATTTCAGTGGATAATTTTTTTTATATATATAATGAATAATGAATAATGCTAATGCTAATGGTTGTAATTCACCATGTGTTCTATTAATACATCCATGGTATGTATGCTGTAAAGCCTGTAATGTGGATGAAAGATGAAGCCATGGATGTTATTAAAGAAGCTCTGTTCACAAAACTGCAGGCTAACCTTAGTAGCTAGTGCTAGCTAGTAACTAGCTAGTAGCATGACATAATAATTACATCTCCTTGGTTGTCTAAATACATCTATCGTTTATTTAGATAAGCATGTAAACGATCAGGAACAACGAAAACACAATGTTTAACGTTAGTGAATATTTTATACAATGAAACAGTGAGTTCATGAGGTTGCCACTTGTAAGAGACACGAGAGAGAAGCTCATGAACAAGCATGTTGCTACCGGTTGCTACGACAACACAAACAAACTGTTGCTAGTGCGCATGTCCATTATGACGTCATGGGCCAGTCAACGCGGAAGATCCGAGCTCCGTGATTGCTTTATGCGCTTTTGAGCACTCTCATCGGAATGAACGGGGCTTCCCGCCGAACACTGTATCCAGTTCTCTTAATACATCCATGGCAGCAATGTATCCAAGGTGTTTATGTTGCTGGGGTAACGCATAGAGGAAGTATCTGCATTGATGACGTTGGGTGTTTCCATAGACTGTATATAAGAATGGACCAACAGATCCCGTTGCTCTGGACGGAGACCAGTGAAGGCCGTTAGAAGCACTTTTCCGGTGAGCGCTGAGCAGTAACGCTCAGCACTCACCGGAAAAGTGCTGTAACGCGCAGCCTCCAACTGAGAGAGACGGCGTAAATGTGCCGTGAGCAACGTGTCTGAAAGTTGTAAGTCTTCTGGTAGCTGTGCCAAGACAAATCTCAATCATTCCCAATATTGCAGAGACGGAGAGCATAGGTATATGCAAGGAGATAACATAGGCACAGGCTAATTATTGATCACTAAAATTATGTTTTATTTTAACATTAGTAATTACACTTAAACAGCTAATGTGAGACGAAACTGTCTGTGAGCTTCTCCTGTACTATACGTTAATTCCTCTACTATGCGACAGTAAGTCGCGTGGTTATGACACAATCGTTAGCCTATTTTTACAAAAACGTCTGCTACGGAGCCATAACGTGAGGTACAAGGTAATGGAGTCTTTTATACATTGTCATGTTTCTTTAGAAATAAACAATGGACAAATAAAGTCTTTAAACTCTTCAGATGTAAAGTTATTCTCTGTCAAAGTGACGTCAAAATGAATGGCAGTCAATGGGATGCTAACGGGGGGTGATCGCTTTGTAGCATTAAAATGGCGCCATAGGAGGTTCGCGGTCCGAGGAGAAGCTTACCCCCTTGGGTGTTCCGAATAGAGGAATTTTGTCAAGAGAAGTACCCTTAACTGACATTCCTTGAACAGGGAGGAGGGAGTAGCCTACTGTTTACCTACCTACCTACACCTACCTACACTGTGGAACGGAAGCATTGTCTTTTTTCCACATATTGTTCTTCCGACAAAGCCTGGTGCCTATATTACCCACAGTGCAACTCATCCTCTGACAGTTTGGCCAGAGATTCATGTGAGTTATGCTAGAAACGGCTAGTGTAGCCTGAACATGCATCAAGCAGAGATAAGGGGCGAGCTACAGAGATCTAGTCACTTCTTTCTAACGCCACACCTCCAGATCTTTTTCATTTTCAAATGTGTAGTCTTCAACCCCAGCCAACACTGTCTCAAGTGACATCACTTGAGGTAATTTATCAGACCACACACAGCTCCCTTTGGAGCCACAAAAGGTTTTATAGACCATATATGCAGTAGTACTAGGGTGACCAGATATCCCGGAACTAAAGCCGGGACACTTTGCGCTTGACCGTAGTGCTCGAGCACGCACACGCTTTTAACATGAACATGTGCCAGCCCAGGTCAGACATAGACACAGACAGATTAGACACAATTTTGCCAACAGCACACATAGATCTACTGCTCACAACATAATGGGGTATCTCAGTTAATATTCATGAATTTTCTTGGTATGTAGCCTTATGTAGCCATATCTAAGAAATAATATTAAAGATATTGAGTGAGTTTCGTGTGGGACCAACTTTATTTTTCAGAATTAAAGCATTCTTTTGGAAAATGCACCCACTGAACTTGTGAAAAACTTTGTGAAAAGGTATTTTTCATTGCATGGCACTAAACAAATTATTTGGAACTGCTGCCACAGGCTTGAACTAAAGTTATGGTAACACTTTACGGTAAGGGTACATGAATTATGAATTCATGCATTAATTAATTCATGATTTGTGCATTACTTCATTCTTTTATATCTTATGAATCATCAGGAATTGACATGAGTTCATAGCCTCTCATTCATGACCTCATGCATGAACAACACATCAACTAAAGCATTAGGTAAGGTGGGTACATTATTATGCACAAGTTGTGTTCAAATCAGAATTTGATAATTCATGTAGGCCTACCCTTACCGTAAAGTGTTGCCAGTGTTATTCTAACCAACAACACACACACACAAATGTAATCTCATGTGATAGAGCAGATAGCTTCCCTATTGGAAACATTCATTCCGTATACAGTATTTGTTAGAGGAGTGAATTTGCTCAAGAATCAATTTGTTGGCTGAAAGCCTAGGCTACTGTGAAATTGCAGGTGTCAGCAAAATTGGCCCGTGTGACAAGTTGCTAGCCTGGTTGACACCAGACCCTTCTCAGTTGTAACTGAGAGTGGGTCTGGGAAAGGTTCATTGACAGTTCATTTCCAAAGGGGCGTCACCAACGGACGCCGCTCAAATGCCTCTGGATAGTCCAACCAATCAGACCAACGATCCGGGTGATGCTGCTCTTCGATAGCCGTCATGTTGAATGTAAACAAAAAGCTGCTCGCTGCTCGCCGTCGCTGCGCTATCGTCGTTGCGTAAAGCCCGCCTCAACGGTTGTGATTAGTGTAAAGCCCGTCTCAGCGGTTGTGATTGGTGCCTCGATTTCGGGGACATTGGAAATGGGTTTGAATGGGTTCTTCGCCAGACTGACTTGCAGAGCAAATCTCAAATTTGCCGAAGTTCGTCAGGGTTTACCCAGGCTAACAAGTTGCGTCTTTAAGGTGTGAATGGTCATACGGTTCCTCTCGTCAGTCCATGTGTTGTTCATGAGCAAAAAGATCCGCTCAACGGGAGTATTTGTGCCCGGTAGACACATGGCAAACTGACAAAGGAGACCTACATTTTTGAATGGAATCTCCCTGCTTTTGAAATGCGCGAAAATTTTCACACAGCGCTCGTCCTCTGACTTTCCAGTGGACCTGGAGGGACTGGTTAAAACGAGACAGATAAGAAGAGGCAATGCAACAGTGTTTACAAATATACATTGTAACGCTGGCTGAACAGTTTATGCAAATGCAGACCGCTACGATTGACTGACACACACACACACACACACACACACATTGTTAAAATCATACGCTGGGCACTTTATTAGTCTTTCTACATGGGTTTGGTTAATGATCGGACTATAATAAGACCACGTCGGCTATGTAATCGCTGACAACGGGGACAATTTCATAGTGGTTGGTGTAAACCGGGACATTTTAGCGTCCCGACAGGCTTTTGTCGGGACTCGGGACACACAACTCAGAATCGGGACTGTCCCGGTCAAACCGGGACGTCTGGTCACCCTAAGTAGTACTCCCAGTCCCCAAGACCAGTAAACAGACTTTCATGGGTAAAATATCTGTCCTCTACCTTCTCCCCATGCATTGGCAGGTGCAGTCGTTAAAGCTGCATTAATACAAATAAATCACAATTGATGAAATGAGTGAATGTGTACTCTGAAAGAAAACCCTCATACAGTAGTGACAAACCCACAGAGAATTATCACCTACTCTGCAGTTCCCCTCAGCTCTACAAAGCGTTTTAGCATTTTTTAGCTTATTGTTTTGGTTTTACGGCCCACAACTTTACTGTTTTCTCGCTGTTCTTGGCATCACCATTTCCAGCCACAGCAGTTGTTTTCAGCTTCCTTTCTCTGATAGACCCACTGTACAGTCCCTGCCCAGCACCAAATGGCAGAGAGACAAAGCTAGCAACTAGCTGGTGAACATACACAAGCATTTAGCAGCTAGGAGTCAGTAAAGGCCAAACAGAGCTAAAAGAAGACTGAATATTGGACTTACATTCATCATTATTACATTCAGGTGGACAGAAACATTACTTCAAACAAATGCTATTTTTGCTCTGTGTCTGTGAGATGTCTAAATACCCAACTTTGTGCCAACAGGTTCACCACAACATCAACCTGTAGAATGTAGTAGCGCAGAAAAGTCCTAATATCAGACAGATGTGTAACAATTGGAACAGTGAAGTTGCAGATATAGTTCAGTAAATTAAATATGTGATTTAAAGCAAAAAGTAAATAGAAATACATGTTCTGGCAATTCCCTGATCTCCCAGTATCTCCTTTCTCCATTGTATTCACATCACACCAGATGTCACTTGTGATCCATGGCCCCACAGTAATTTCCTAAAATCAGCATCCACTGCAATCAGTAAAGACGTGAATGTGGTTTACAGACTGATGAGGAGAATTCCTCAGTAGAATGGAAAAACAATGAATGCATTGGGATGGAACTATTGGAAGGAAAACTATTGCCTTTTAAGAGGTAACAGCTCAAATTGCCCCAAACTGCATCATTCATTATTTGGGTCAGCCCTCAGCAGCACTCTCATTTTGAGAAATAGGGAGGGTGTACAAAGCCTCCAAAAAGGCAAGAAAATGTTTTTGAATTATAGAGCCCAATTTGGGGAAATTACTACATTCTCTAATATTTCAGCACACTTTGTAAAATTACCCCTCTTACATCTCTGGTGACCATTTCTTTTGACTTTGCCAGGTTGAATTCTGCCTCATCAAGGTAACACATTTGTTTGGGGAAACATTTTCCTCCAGGAATGTAATCACATAATTACAATAACTAAGTGTACATATCATTGAAATGTATTTCATCTTCTAAAAGTGTTTTTACATGTCTAAGAATACTGAAGGACAACACATTCACATACAGGGATTTTATCTGTATATATGTTGGTGTCTCAGCTTCTTTCCCTTTGCCACTTTTCCTCTCAAAGGGAACCCTGAAAAGTCAGCTTCAGTGTGGTTCATTGCACCTCTTCATCAGCCTGTTGATGGTTGAAAGGATCACAGAGTTGATGTGCTGAAAGATGCCTCCTTCATGCACAAACTGCACTCTGATGCTCTTCAAGTTAAGAGGCATGATGGGACATCACCATGTAACATTTTCTGTCTCCTGCTCAGGCTGCTGCTGTTTCACCAGCATGTAATTCAGCTCTGTGAGTGAAAACAAGAGGGAACCAATGTACAGAGGTGATGTATATATTTCACATTTTCTTGGTGTGATGGATCCTGAAGAAATGTACTAAAGGCCTTCTGTAGGTTTGCTCGACATACCATATACAGATTACTATTAGCATGTCACAGAACTAGATTGGGTTGCATCAGAGATCCATTACTAAAGCCCTATTCACACGGGACTATTACCTGGGGACCTCTAGTCATTTGTAATAGAGGTGTGTGTGTGTGTGTGTGTGTGTGTGTGTGTGTGTGTGTGTGTGATCTTAATCCTGTGTGATTCTATCTTATTTGTAAGTAAAAATTCCACCGCAAATAGCCTACTACCTTTCGTCAAACACAGAGGTCACGTGGTAATATTAGTCTTGTGCAACTGAGCATCTCTGTGATTTTTTTATTTGTTTTTTTGGGGGTGGGCTAATAGGGTTTACATTTGTGTGTAAAGTGCTTCCATAACACTTTCAACCACTAGTTAGTTTCAAAAACAGCTTACTAAACTTGGTTGTACCATCAAACTTAACATATGTTTTAGCTGGTAAAAACTTAAGTAATGTGTAAATTGTTCAATAGAAAAGTCTACAGTGCCATCCAGTCAAAAGCAGTCAACTATGCAAACAGGAAATTGTTGTAGCATCACAGACTGTAGCATAACTTTATAAATGGGATATACTCTTTTGTAAATATGGGTATGAATCTATTTTGTAACCTCCGCCAAGGCGGTTATGTTTTCAGCTTGGTTTTTCAGCAGGATTACGAAAAAAAAACTACTGGCCAGACTTTTTATGAAACTTGGTGGAAGGGTCTAGCATGGGCAAAGGATGAACCTATTCAATTATGGAGCGGATCTGAATCACTGGGCGGGTACACAAATGATTTGTCACTTTTGTTAACATTGCGATATAAGGCATTTGTGCTGCATTCATGTGATGTGGTGTTGGAATAATTGGACAAATTAGTGCCCAATCACATTTAATGGTTCACCTGATCCGTTTCATGCAAATACTGGAAACAGCTATCAACATATTTAAACGCTCTGATCAATAAAATGCAACACATCTTCTTTGTATGTGGTTTCCACATCAAGACTAAAAGCTCATGAGCATTAGATTATGCTAACCTATCTGACACAATTTAGTCATTTAGCATGATGTTTTTTTAGGTATGTTGTGTTACTTTTGTTAAATGTAATTTAAAGTCTTCCCAGATTACATCATTAATAATCAGCATTTTGATTTGAGGTCAAATGTGTTGACTGTATTCAGTTAACAGGTATAATGCTAGCAAGCTAACGTTAGTTTAGCCAGTTGGTTCATGTAGCATTTACACCTGGCAGGTACTGGGTGTCAATATTTTGTAACAACTCATTTTCACATAAGAATTAGCTGTTAGCATCAGTATGTGTGGTGAAAACTGTTTTAATTTGATTTGTCTCAACATGTCTCAGTAAACATACATTTTAAATAGGTTACGTTTGATCTTACAAAGAGCTGAGCTGGTGCAACCAACTCCCAATTCTTCAAAATATTGAGATGAAATTGACGGCACATGCTTTCAATGATGCAAATTCATTTTTCACGTTCAGGGTTTGCTGTGTAATTTTATAGAATATCTGACTGCAGTAATTTAGCACATATGTGAATTGGTTTGTTGTTTTATTAGATGGATAGCATTGGACTTGCAACAATATGTTTAAATTAGTCACGCTAAATTGGTTTTCTTGTAGACATTAGTGTTTACTGGTTTGCAGAAGTGAATTTTACTTTAGCTTTTTGGATGAAAGCAGTAATCTAAAGCATTACGAGCAAATGGGTCCATAGTCAGGGATTTTACACGCATTGTTTAGACATTGGATGGGACAACCTCTAAGAGGTGGAGAAGTGTAAATGCTTCAGTGTGAATGACTGAAAGTGGAAATGAAGGAGACAACAGGGTGACTGGTCTATTGCTCTTAGAAAAGAGACACAGCAAACAGAGAGCTTTTCTCTGTTTTCCTCCAAAGAGTGGAAAAGGGGGCAGGAGGTGTGTTATTCTGTGTGAGCAAAACAGAATGAAGAGATGGGTAGTGAGGGGAGATAAGGTTCATTAGTGGAGGTGAGCAGGAACAAAGAATAATCTCCATTTTAACCTTACCTCTAGAGGAAGGCCGCAGTTGCTGCTGTGATAAAGGACTAGTGCAGCCCTAAGCTATGCACGGAATACTGATTAATCCCTTACCATTGTTATCAGGAGACGTCAGCTAATGCTGCGATGGTGAATCTCACTCAGCTGCTGTGGCTGATGACATTTTTCCTCTCTATCTATTCCTTTCTCTCGCTCTTGTCCATTCACTGGGTCTATACTCTCTCTTCATGAGAGGAGAATAGGTGCCTGGGGCCTTTGATGGCGTAAGGGGGCGTTAGTGTTTTGATAAGTATTGATATCAATCTTATAAATCTGAATTTAATGACCCAATGTGCCTGGACTGTGGACATTTGTCATGGAATCCTCACACGAGGAATAAAGCTAAATAGGTTCTCTGAATTCACATTGACTCATTCGGACATACGATCGCTTGCTTGTGCTTTATAAACTACGGCAATGATGACAACCCTATCGACTTACCCTGCACCTTGCCAAATATGCTGTTCAGTAACACAAGAGAAGTATGTTTCCCTGTGAAGAGCATTAGATGACTGTAGGAAAGTGAGAAAGCAATAAGAGATGTGAAAGATAAAAAAAAAGAAAGAACAAAAGGGAAGAGCGGTTGAGCCTCAGCATGAGTTCTCACCGTCCTTTCCTGTTTCCCTCCACCTACTCCTCCTCCCCCCTTCCCTCTTTTAGACTCTCTTGATGGATTGGCCCATCAGTTAGAAATAATTAGGATGAGCTGTAGTCTTGTCTCGCTGAATGCAGTATCACCAGGGAGCAGGGTCAAGCCTTAAAAGCAGAACTCCATCCTGCCTTCACTTTATATTCCTGCAGGGGAGGTTTGCACATAAAATTGCATCATCCCACTTTATTACTCTGATAACTCTGTACAGGATCATGCAAAGACAAGCAGTTGCAGTCAAATAGCTGATGATTTCACCTGCTACTTTATGGAAACTCTACGTGTACAGCATGTTGTAAGCTGTTACTTTCCCCAGCATAAGCTCCAGCCTCAGCGTGATCTAACGTAACACAGAGACAGTTAATACGCACAATATATATCTCCTGTCAGTGTGTAAATAAGAATATCCCGACCTGAGCCTAAAGGCATCATCACACACACAATTTTCCCTTCTCTCTGCTGATATTTTCATTCATTTATATGGAGAGAATCACTCACTCCTCAGCAGATGCTCTTGTCCACTGGAGGCCACCACTCCATTCTGCAGCTCGCTGATTAAACCATTTTCATACTTATGCTCCTCAAGTGAATGCTGTTTATTAAACTCCAACATACAGTTATGATAAATAGTTAAGCATCATGGGACCTGTGTGACTCATGGATACTCCAGTGTTGCATTGTAGCATTGCACTAATCTATATTTTTACATTAATCAAATGACTACCTGTAATGTGAAAGGGGTCACTCTCTGTGACAAACCCACAGAGAATTATCACTAAATTATGAAGTTCTGCTCAGCTCTGTGAAGCTTTTTAACGTCTTTCAGTTCATTGTTTTGATTTTACAGCCCGTAACTTTAACTTTAATGTTTTCGTTCACTCTCGCTGCTCTCAATCTCATTTCCAGACACAGCAGGTGGCTGTTTTCAGCGGAAAAGCTCTGATAAGGAGACTGTATGCTTCATGTCATACATGAAGCAGTTGGCGGAGACCACACCAGAGCTAAAAGGAGAGTGAATATTTAACATACTCCAGGTGACTAAAAACAACTCAAATGAAGGCTAATATTTGCATGTGCCTGCTGGATGCCAAATGAATATAGTGAAAATATGACATGTTTAAAGCTTGTTGCGCTGCCCTCAAATGGCCAAAAAATCTTTTAATGTAGCTTTAAAACCTCATCCGCTACATACCAACTAATCCTAATCTTCAGGTAACATTCAATAACAGAAGCATGGAAGCAGACTACAGTCTCTGTTAGGAATACACAATGTCAAACTAAATATTGTGATCGCCAGAAGAAGAGTTTTCCTACACAACACTGTGACAGTTGCAATATGTTGGTGTACAAGGCTGCATGTATGGCTTTACATTCAGAGAAATCTGATTATTCATCTCACTGCAGATTCAATCCAAGATTTTGAGGAACAACCTATAACAGAGCAGTAAATTAATTGTATTGTCTCTGTCTGTGCCAGACTAGAAGATGCCAGATAGCTCTGCCCATTGCTAATGACACCTATCTCCACCTGTATGGGGTCTTATTGGCATCTTGGGACGCCTCGACCTGCCTACTATATCTGCCATCTGCAGCCTTTACACTGATGAGCCCTAAGCCCCAGTGGACCATCTCACCCTTCCAGATAATGGCTTTTTTTGTCAGGACAGAATCTGACCTTCTGCTAATACCAGTAAACAATGCCATAATATCACAGTCATCCTCATCATCCTCATCATCACAGCCATTTCTCTCTGTCTCTATTTTTCTTTTGTTTGGCATGTATGTAAGGCCTTGTGTCCAGTGATGTGTTTGTTTATTCATTCAGACTCTCTTCCTTGTTCCTCTTTAAAGCAATTTATTCTCTTAGATGGAAAGTTTAGTCTGTCTTTCCTCAAGTGTCTCTAACAGACATTGAACCTGTGGTCACTGCCTAGCCCACCTGAAGAAAATTAGAAAAAAAACTCAGACAGCCACAAGGTCTGTAGTTCATTCTCTGCACAGATTCATTACTCAAACATGATCTTTCTTCCTCCTTCTCTTTAAAAGTGGAACCTTCATGAATTTTGTCAGAGAGACAGATTGGTTGGCACCTTCAAAAATGCAAGGTGGTAGAGGTGCCACAGACAATTTGGGACTGGTACTTTTCTCTTTTTGAGATGAATGGGATTGTGAGAGTGAATGAAAAGTGCAGAGCACTGTGTGAATTGTTGGTTGTGTTTTTGAGCCTTTTTGACCATAACAGAGGAAATGAGAGATTTTGAGAGGTAGACACATAAAAGAAAAAGTGTGTGTACGTGTGTAAGTGTGTGTGCTGGTGTGTGTCAGTGCCTGGGTGTTTGCTGAGCCTTTCATGTTCATTCCATGGTGCCTTGTCCGTTTCATGCTTCACATACTGATCAAACTATGAGTGGCTCAGCTGGCTGGAGAGGACAGGGTAGGAAAAAGAAACATTAAAAAAGACTAGTCACCTTTTTGGCTGTTGTGCTTCAATGACCCATGGTTTTGCACCAGGTGTGTACTCTGAGCATGCACAGGATTTAACACACACACTTCCCCCTCTCAAATGCCCTCTCTCTCCCCCAGTCATCTCTCTCCAAAGTGCATTCAAGCACATGCATGTGCACTCGGGGGAAAAAAACAGAAAGCTCTCCGTGGAATGCAATTATATTTGCAAACAACATAATGGGTTCATGACTTCCACTCACTATCCATTCACTATCTGTCACATGTTGGCCCGTCTTTCCTATTATGCTTCACCCCGAAGAGGAGAGATCCTGCCTTAGGAATAACCTTCAGGAGGTGTTTCATAAATACTAAGTATAAGAAACATGTTCTGTTATCAATAAGTCTTCATCTCTCCGCAGTCATGATGTATTTTACATGGCAGCCGAAGTAAACCTACTCCATCCCGGTGATGGAACTGAAGGGAGGAAGATGGAATTCCATCTACTGAACACAAACTCAATTTCAATTACAGAAACCCCTCACGCACGTAGCTTATGCCCGTGCGTGTTTGTGTTCTTGTAAAAGAAAGGATTTGCTCTAAAATGCAATCCAATCGTTGAACAAATGGGGGAAAAATTGCTACATCCCAAGTTTTAAAATATATTCTTTGTGTAAGTACAGCAAAATTGCTTTGTGTTTTACTTTACATCCTGATAAGGCAAGGTATGCCATCCTTTTTTATAATTGTAAAAACATGTTTTGCTCGACTGAAGGTTTGACTGTTTTACGAGTGCAACAGGACGCCAGTGCCAGGCCAGGTTGGATATCCTAGCATGGATTTAACAGAGTCTGATACAGATTCCCTGTAAACACACCGCTAGATGAAACTGGGTATTGCCAACATGGTTGAATCACTCTATATCACCATGAAATATATTCAGTCACAAAACTGTGCAGTTTAAAACAATATTGGTATATTTTCAAATGATGAACAAATCAAAAGTAGGCTATTAAAAAAACTGTGTTGTGATTCAAAATAATAAATGTGTCCAACTGCTTCTCATTTTGTATCATGAAATTAAAAATACTAGCTTACCATCATGCTGTGTGACATTCAAATCAAATTAAGCTGAGAAGAAAGCTCATAATCTAACCATGCAGTTTTGACATATGCCTTTCAGAGTCACTTAGTTCTGCCTCTGACTCAAAACCTCTCTGCAATCAGCAATCCCTTCACTATCACCACGCGTAGACCATCTCCTTCCGGAGGTTTGGGAATTGCATGAGTTTACAGCATGAAACACTGCAGCACAAACGTGTGTACCTAAGGCAGGCGGGTGTGTGTTTAATGTATTTATGAATGTATGACCATGTGTGAATGGTATTTGTACAGCCTATCTTCATTTTTCTTGTAGTATGAACTGTGCATTTTAAAGTTGACACACAAGTGTTTGATGTATATATATTCCTGCATAAGTGCTATGTTTTGTACCTTACTCAAGTTGGAATTACAATAATAACATTAATAATGGCTGCATTCATTTAAATAATAATAACATTATGATAAACTTTATTTATATAGAACTTTCTCTTTTTCTGTGCTTT
Source organism: Sander lucioperca (assembly GCF_008315115.2). NCBI lineage: Eukaryota > Metazoa > Chordata > Actinopteri > Perciformes > Percidae > Sander > Sander lucioperca. The sequence continues at coordinate 24,586,514 of NC_050191.1, read as the reverse complement.
ACAAAAAATAAATATAAACCAGACAAGGCAGATAAAATGAGAAGAAGGCCAAAGGACATGAGAGGAAGCATAGAGGAAGTAAAGACAACAAAAATCAATAGGAATAAAAACAGTATACATAAACACATGTATCAAATATTTCTAAAAGCTTTCACAAAGAGAAACGTTTTAAGAAGAGATTTTTTAAGAAGAGACTGAGTGTGTCTCAGTTCAGTGGGCAGAGAGTTCCATGGCGTGGGGGCTCTAATAGCAAAAGCCGATCACCTTTTTCAATTCAATTCAATTTTATTTATAGTATCAAATCATAAGAAGAGTTATCTCAAGACACTTTACAGATAGAGTAGGTCTAGACCACACTATAATTTACAAGGACCCAAAAATTCCAGTAATTCCCCCAAGAGCAAGCATTTAGTGCGACAGTAGCGAGGAAAAAAACCCTTTTAGGCAGAAACCTTGAGTGATGAGGAAAACTTCCTTTTAGGGAGAAACCTCGGAGAGACCCAGGCTCTTGGTAGGCGGTGTCTGTTGGCCAGTGGGGGTGTGATGAACAGTGGCAATTATAGTCACAATAAACATAATGGAACTATAACTAGAAATAGTAGTTGTAGTAGTTCATGGCGTAGCAGGGCACTGCAGGGCGTTACAGGGTGTAGCAGGGCACTGCAGGGCATAGCAGGACGTAGCAGGGCACTGCAGGGCATAGCAGGATGTAGCAGGGCGCAGCAGGGCACTGCAGGGCGTAGCAGGGCCTAGCAGGATGTAGCAGGACGTAGCAGGGCATAGCAGGGCACTGCAGGGCATAGCAGGGTGTAGCAGGGCATAGCAGGGTGTAGCAGGGCGGAGCAGGACCATGGCGACAGCTGCAACCATGATTTAGGTGCCACCCTAATCCAAGGAAAACTGCAGGGCGAAAAAACATAAGGACTCTGGTGAATAAGCTCCCCAGAGCTAAGTTAATAACAAGCATTTCTGGGACATGGATGCACACAGATGGAAAAAGAGAGAGAGGAGCTCAGTATGTCAAAGGAAGTTCCCCGGCAGTCTAAAACTATAACAGCATAATTGAGAGCTAGTCCAAAGCAAACCAGAGCCAGCTCTGTAAGGATTGGTAGATGAATCTGACGACTATGAAGAGAAGCAGAGAAGAGAAGGGGTGCTGTGTCTGCAGGTATACACCCTCCCCCGCCGGTCTAGGTGAACGCTGCAACTCCTCACTCCCTAACTATAGTTAGCTAAGTTTACTCTTAAATGTGGTGATGGTGTCTGCCTCCCGAACCCAGACTGGGAGCTGCTTCCACAGGAGAGGAGCCTGATAGCTAAAGGAACTGGCTCCCATTCTACTTTTGTCACAAACTGTGACCTGGTAGTAATCAGCCGGCTCCATCAGCGGATCTTAATGGTCAAGAGATACATACCGAGTCAAAAAATCTGAGATGTATTCAGGAGCATATAATATAATTTTAAAAATCAGTGTGGCAGTGGGGGACCGGGGCATGTTGGTGAGGCTGACTGCAGAGGGGAAGAAACTGTTTTTATGGCGTGAGGATTTGGTCCTGATGGACCGCAGCCTCCTGCCGGAGGGGAGGGGTTCAAACAGTTTGTGTTCGGGGTGAGAGGGATTGGCTACAATCTGTCCTGCCTACCTCAGTGTCCTGGAGGCGTACATGTCCTGGAGAGACAGTAGATTAGCACATTCTGGTACGCTGCAGTGGCAGCAGCGTACCAGATGGTGATGGAGCAGGTGAGGATGGACTCAATGATGGCAGTGAAGAAGTGCACCGTCATTGTCTTTGACAGGTTGAACTTCTTCAGCTGCCGCAGGAAGTACATCCTCTGCTGGGCTTTTTTAATGAGGGAGCTTAGGTCCTTGGAGATGATGGAGCCCAGGGAGCGGAAGGACTCCACAATGTTGACTGTGGAGTAACCCACGGTGATGGGGGCGGGTGGGGCTGCGTCCTTCCTAAAGTCCACAACCATCTCCACTGTCTTCAGAGCGTTTAGCTCCAGGTTGTTCTGACAGCACCAGGTCACCAGGTGGTCAATCTTCCACCTGTAGGCTGACTCATCCCCACCAGAGATGATCTTGGATCATGCCTCTTTGTCCCAGGAATGAGTCGTGCAGCAGCTTTTTGTACCAACTAGAGACGGTGGAGGGAGCCAGTCAGATCCAGGGCTCTGGTATTGTGCATTGCTCACTCATGGCATACTGGGACACATACAACAACAATGCTAATACGCTGCTGTTTAGCAGGTATAATGTTTAATGTTTACCATCTTAGTTTGTCATGTTAGCATGCTAATTACTTAGCACTCAGGGTGCAAAATTTACTTTTTTTCAATTTCAAACTGTTTAAATTTTACCAGCCTATCAATAGAATTATTTTGGCTGGTGAGTGAAGCAAATCTACCAGCCACTTGCACATTCTACCAGCATTTGGCTGGTGCAATTTTTTTACCCTGTTAGCACTAAACACAAAGTACAGCTGAGGCTGATGGGAATTTAGTTATTTCGACCTGATGATTGCGTTAGAGGAATAGTCAGAGAATCACTAAGGTTATTACAATTTATCCTGAGGGCGACAGCAATCCATCCATCTGTTGTTGAGACACTTCACTTAACACCACAAATGTAAACCTTGTGGTGGTACAAGGCGATCCCCAAAGTCATTAATATTCATAATCTAGGAACCATAGATGTCTGGACAAAATTTAATGACAATCCATCCAACAGTTGCTGAGATATTCCAGTCTGGGCCAACCGACAGACTGATAGGCAGACATTGCCATCCCTAGAGCCCATCACTAGCACAGATAAAAAACATCATTCAGGCAGCATTACTTTTTTCCAGTTGGCCTGCAATGTAATTGCTCTATTGTGCATGTTTTAATACATCAGTTTTTGAATTCAGGCTGTGAAGTCTGGAGACAGACTAAGTGAAATAATACCAGGAGAAAAAATTAAGGGGGAATAAAACGTTCACTGCCACATTTATACCAAACTGTATTTTTAGCTGTAAGTAATAAGAACAACTAAATGATGAGCTGTGGACATTCTATCCAGAGCTATGGAGTTATAATGCAGTGTGTTTTAAATGTATAATTTGCACTGAGGATGCAGCATCGAGTCTCATTGTTTAAATGCAAACAGACAGTGTGAGAGTAATGAGAGGAGACAGGAGTTTTGGGAGCATGTGGCTCAGAAGTCTGTCCTTTTAAGCCTCGTGATATATCATACTGGGACCAGTTCCAACTGAAACTTCAAATCCATCTTTTCTCTTTGGTTTTTAATTAGCAGTTAACAGATGACGCATCCCAGAGACAGAAGGGAGCAAGCACGTAGTGGTGTACAGCAAAGCCTCTGGTGACTGATACCAACCCCTCATGCCACCCAGTTCTTGTGATTTTGAGATTTTTCAGGTAAGTGATTTCCCTTTTCCTTTGCACGCCTCAGATCGGGGTTGGGTTGATCTCAGTTAAACTCTTAATAAGCCCCATTTCACGGCATGCAGCCAAGAGATTAGATCTGACAGGGCAGGCGTGGGCTAGAACTGAGACTACAGATCTGCAGGCTAAGCTCTGGATTGGAAATGTTCCAAAACCTGGTGCAGCTTGTTGGATGGAGAGCTCCTCGCTGCATGATGATACCAGGAGCATGATGGTGTAAAATTCCACACTCCTATTGACCAGCCTACCTGCTATACCACACTTTAGTCTAACCTTTAAGACACGGTTATAGGTGGAAATTTTATAGAAGGAGGTTACAGTTTCAACTTTCTCGCTGCCAGATGTTGGTGGAGTTTTCAACTGCTGACCTATCATCCAATCTTACTAAGCACCCTGGAGGCGCTTTGCATACATCACATGAAGTGTGAGCTGCAGCCGCATAGGAATCATATTCCTATGAAGTTGATATATGTTCTCACAGCCTGGTGTACAGGCAGGTGAACTCAGCTTGCCATATGGCTTAGGGGGAGTTTATTAGGCTCTGAGCAGAAAACACATTATCCACAGTGGACCAAGGCCACTGAGGGATGATTTCTATTATGAAAGCCTTTAATTCCACTGGTGTGAGGAGGAGGGGGGAGTGGAAATGTGGAAAAAGGCTTCAGGAGAAGAGCTGAACCCTGGCTGCTTGACTAATGTATGGATGGATGATATTTTCAAGGCCCTGTCTACTTCTGACTGGTATTGAAGGAGAAATGTGATTTCTCCAATTTGTTCCCTGAACACAGTTTTATAAGTAATTACATCGTTGATGATACAAATGACCCACCATCTGACTTTCCTCTTTCTTTCTCTCACTTTCTCTCTGTTGCTCTCTCTCTCTCTCTCTCTCCTTTAAACTTGTAAATCAATTCAAATGTCCCCTCAGGGTGTTTGTTGCAAACAGCTTTAGGAGAAGGTTTATAAGGAAACTCATAATGGCCGCGCTCAATTTCTCCTCCTCCCAACATTAAAAAAAACATACTACCAGTAGATCAGCCAGAGACATGCAAGTAGAAAAAAAAAAAAACAAGTCACTATATGGGTGCAGTTACAAGGTATAATTAAGTTCTCTTGAGAATTTCTCAAAGAAAACCGGCAAATTAACGGTTACACACAACGAATGACTTCTACTGTTTTATTTTTTTTTGCACATACATAAAAACAGATGCACTAGACGGTTTAACCATTAACACCAAAGTAACACTTTGCATCTGCCAAGACAGTAAATTGTTGGCTCTGTACAGCAGCAATTGCAAACCTTTTTTCCCCTTCACCATGCACCTGTTATTTATTTACACTGTTTATGGTATTTATTATTGTTGTGCTCCTCTACAGGGTGAATCATTGCCATTTTCCCTCCTGTCGAGCTATGATGTAAACATCATATATTGAAAATATCAATCTTTTGTCAATGTGGAACAGAACCTGCTTTAACAATATCAACAATATGTACACACTACCCTCTTGAGGTCAAAGGTTGTAACTGCAGTCAGAGTGAACTTCTGTAGTGACTGCAGTGATTCATCTATCTGCAGAAGATAGATGTTAATATTTGATAGAATCATCAGTATAATCTATACGTAAACATGAGGATTTCAAGCTACAAATAATAACATCAAACTCATTAAATACATTCATACATAATTATCTGAAAATATTTAAGCATAGGCTAATGTACATATGATCTCTGAGAGAAGATATTTCATCTGCTTAGTGTTTCAGGCAGGTTCACATTTATCCTTTTTGCATGGGCAGATAAAAACTGAATTTCCTATCAATAGAATGACAACTTTAATGGTTAACATTTCCATTTGGCAGTATGAGATTGTTAGAATGTAATTTACCTTCAATGTGCTAAAAAAAAGAGAAGAAAAAGATTGATGGATAATAGATAGATTTTTATCATATGCGGGCTTAATTGGTTAAAGAACGAGCACCTGCTTTTAATAACCAGCTAATTAAGAGTTCCATTAGGATGTAAGTGCTTGCAAATCTGTAGCTCCATAAATAAAGTGGAACACTGCGAGACTCATGAGGCAATCACGGGAGGTAAATGTCAGCTCTCCGTAGATAAAAGTCAAATTATTATTAACCTGAGGAATATGAAAAAGGCTAACCCAAAAACTGGCAACATTAGGGTTAAAATGTGACAGTAGTATCAACTTTGCAACAAGTATACAGTATCTTGTATGCTTTTTGTTGACTTGTCATGGCAAGTAAAGCACAGGTGTCACCAATAACATTAATGATGTGTTCCAGAGTCCTGCCAGTGATCGTTAGTGTTATTGATTATACCTGTGCTTTTGCTGCTATGACACATCAGAATATCTGCTTTTAAAATGCCTAGTTAGTGCCTAGATAATGATCAAAACCAAGCTTTGTATTTCAGGGTATCATCATGTATATACAGTAGGCTACATTGCCTGAGAGTTAGCCACAAACTGCTCAAATAAAGGCTGCTCACAAACGTTTGACTGACGCATGTGCTATGAATTGAGTGTAACTAAGGACAACAATTCTGCAAACATTATGATAGGATTACATTGTTTGCAATCTGTGCTGAGAGGCACACCATTGAGAATGTTGTGCGACTTGTTTGTGTAACCTCTAGATGTGAAGAGCTGCATCAAATTAGATTCCTCTCCGGCTTGATATGTGAGCTCATTAAAGCTCCTCAGCTTTGCATTCCTAAGAAATACTTCATCACAACACGATGCACCAGACGTGATCCTCAGTCGCCTTTTCTTTTTCTCCTGAAACCTCCTGTGGTGCAAGTTCCAGACGCTAGTCACTCCAAAATGCAAAAGTAAACACAATGCTGGCGGCATAACAATCAAAGAAAGAGACGGAGGGAAAAGAGAGATTTTAAAGTAGGTCCACGGCCCAAGTGATAAATAAATGTTGTACAATACACAGATAAATAGGTATATGCAAGATGTCGCCATAAAGAAAACATGACATCTCAATATCAAATTGTTGATTATATGTTGAGACCAGAGTTATAAAATAATTTCAATTCTCCTGAATCCAACTCACCTCCACAGTTTGTGCTGTTGTGACTATCTTTACTTCACAGGTTTCAAAAGAGATGAAATGAAACCTGGGAGATTTCCTCTAAAGACATAATTAGCCCTCTCCTCTTCCTTGCAAGCTTCTTACCCATCATTGCCTCGTAACCAACAAGGGTAAGACGAACGCTGCGTGACCCTGTGCTATACAGCTGGGTATATTGGTGGCACATCATCATCTCACTGCTTTTTAAGGTTATTGATGAATAAAGGCTAGATTTCCAGTCGAACAGCAGGGAGCAGACTGAAAAGGCCGGGTGATGCAACGAGACTAACACTGATGATAACTCTGAGAAAGGCTGCAGGATGCTCCAAACTGAGAGAACGCACAAGGCTCTTGCTATAGTAACCTGCCTACATGCTATAGCTATATGCCTTGTTGGGAAAAATATAGCGAGACATACTGTAAGTAACACGTAAGATGTATCAATGGATTTTGTAATCAGACTACAGTAAGAGAGTACTTATGTGAAATGTTATTTCAGTTACAGTTTCAAGCTTAGTTATATTAATTTTTGCAGAAATCGGCAACTGCCAGCAAATGTACCTATTTTGTGTTCTCTAAATGTCTGTACCATACTGGTTTTCATTTGTATATAAGTTATTAAATATAAAAATATAAAGGTACATTTTGGTGGTTTTTATGTACTCAATCGTTGAAATTTGAATATGCAATTGTGTATGGGCCCCTCTTGGATAGTAACTTAACAAGCTAAATTCCTCAAGCTAAACTGGATTGCTAGCTTAACTGTGTAAGAAGAAGGTGAAGTAGTGAGAATAGTTGAAAAAGTGGGAATGGTTTTAATCAGTATCAATTTCATTGAAACGTTGAATAATATATGTTATATTGAATACTGTCTGGAAATATTTAATGTTTTTTGAAAAGCTAACGCTAAACGAATTATTGGTTTAAAAAGTTGAAAATGCCAAAAGATGTAGAACATTGTACGGTTTCATTTATTTTCTCGCTGAAAGTATGAGTATGTCTAAAAAAGTCACAGTATAGTATGTTAAAAAAGTCATAGTATAGTAATTCGAAAAAAGTGATAAAAAAGTCATAGTATAGTATGTCAAAAGAAGACATAGTATAGTATGTCGAAAAAAGTCATAGTATCGTATGTCGAAAAGTCATAAAAAAGTCAAAGAATAGTATATCGAAAGAAGTCACAGTACAGCGTGACGAAAAAAGTGATAAAAAAGTCATAGTATAGTATGTCGAAAGAAGTCATACTATATTATTTCGAAAAAAGTCATAGTATAGTATGTCAAAAATAGTCACGGTATAACATGTCGAAAAAAGTGATAAAAAGTCATAGTATGGTATGTTGAAAGAAGTCATACTATATTATTTCGAAAAAAGTCATAGTGTCGTATATCAAAAAGTGATAAAAAAAAGTCATAGTAAAGTATGTCGAAAAAAGTCATAGTGTAGTATGTCAAAAAATAGTTTTAAAAAAGTCATAGTGTAGCATGTCGAAAAATTCCATAGTATAGCATGCCGAAAAAAAAGTGATAAAAAAGTCATAGTATAGTATATACAAAGAAATCATTGTATACTATGTCGAAAAAAGTAATATTATATTATGTCAAAGAAAGTCTGGAAGAACATGCAAATGCCACACAATCAGACCAGCCAGAATGGGGGATTGAACCTGGGGTCTCGGTCTGCATTGTCTTTTTGTTGGTGCTAATTGCAGCTGTGCTAACCACTGACCCACAGTATCTGTGAGGTTGTGTTTTTTATGTGAGACTATTTCAGTTGAACAGGAAGGCATTTCAGTTGAACAGGAATGTGTTTCAGTGTAAACAGGAAGGTGGCTGGAAAAAGTAAGTTAACGACGCTCAACTGAGATTTGAACTTGAGTCTCCCACATCATAGTCAATGACGTTACCCATTGAGCTATCCAGTTTTTACAGGTTGCAAGTGATCTTATCTCACAAAAAAGGCAAAAAACAGAGCCTGTTTTTCTGAATCGTAAATTAAGAATTGGTCACAGCAAATCAATGAGAAGAGGACACAGTGAAGCATGTTCTGATTTCATGCAGGAAACATATACAAGAAAGAAGTGTCATAAAAAAGTCATAGTATAAAACAAGTCATAGTATAGTATGTTGAAAAAAGTGATGAAAAAAATGTATAGCATAGTATGTTGAAAAAAGTTTTTAAAAAGTCATAGTATAGCATGTCGAAAAATTTCATATTAGAGTATGTTGGTAAAAAAGTCATACTATAGTATGTCTAAAGAAATCATAGTATAGCATGTTGAAAAAAATCATAGTATAGCATGTCGGAAAAAGTCATAGTATAGTATGATGAAAAAAGTGATAAAAAAGTCATAGTATAGCATGTCGAAAAAATGATAAAAAAAGTCATAGTATAGTATGTCAAAAGAAGTCATAGTATAGTATGTCTAAAAAAAAGTCATAGTATAGTATGTCAAAAGAAGTCATAGTATAGTATGTCTAAAAAAAGTCATAGTATAGTATGTCAAAAGAAGTCATAGTATAGTATGTCTAAAAAAAAGTCATAGTATAGTATGTCAAAAGAAGTCATAGTATAGTATGTCTAAAAAAGTCATAGTATAGTATGTCAAAAGAAGTCATAGTATGTCTAAAAAAAGTCATAGTATAGTACGTTGAAAAAAGTCATAGTATAGTATGTCAAAGAAAGTCATAGTATAGTATGTCGAAAAAAGTGATTAAAAAGACATAGTATAGTATGTCGAAAAAAGTAATAAAAAGGTCATAGTATAGTATATTGAAAAACGATTTCAGTTGAACAGGAAGGCATTTCAGTTGATAGTACAGTCATAGTATAGTATGTCAAAAAAAAGCCATAAAAAGTAATATTGTAGTATGATGAAAAAAGTCATAAAAAGTAATATTGTAGTATAATGAAAAAAAAGTGATAAAAAGTCATATTGTAGTATGTCAAAAAAAGTGATAAAAAAAGTCATCGTATAGTATGTCGAAAAGTGATTAAAAAAAGTCAGAATAGTATGTCGGAAGAAGACATAGTGTAGTATGTTGAAAAAAGATATAGTAAAGTATGTTGAAAAAAGTGTGAAAAAGTCATGTCAAAAAATTTGATAGTATAATATGGTAAGAAAAGTCATAAAAAAGTCATAGCATAGTGTGTCAAAGAAAGTCTGGAAGAACATGCAAACTCCATACAAAAGAACAAGCCCGGACAGGAACCAAGGGTCTTGAATCTGCACTTCCTGGTGCTAGTTGCAGCAGTGCTTACCATTGACCCACAGTGTCAGCATATTGCATAATTGCGTGTGAGAGTATTTCAGTTGAAAAGGAAGACATTTCAGTTGAACAGGGAGTCGTTTCAGTTGAACAGGGAGGCGTTTCAGGAAGGTGGCTGGGAAAAGTAGGGTCACATTCCCTGACTGGGATTCAAACATGAGTCTCCCACAGGATTGTCAATGATATTAGCTATTGACCTATCCAGATGTTGCAGATTACAAGCGATTTTATCTCAGAAAAACACGCAAAAAACAGAGCCTGTTTTTCTGAACCGTACATTAAGAATTGGTCACAGCAAATCAGTGAGAGGAGAAGGAGACAGTGTAGCATGTCCTGATGTCATTGTGGTATATTGACATTCTATAACATTCTATACACTTTGACTTAAGAGTTGGTATAAGGAGGATGCATGAACTTTACTCTACATTCACTGAGAACATCTGGAAATTGTTAACATGAGCAGAGGTCCCCCCAAGACAGAAGATACCTTTTTTGGAGTTGTGCCAGATAACAGGCATTGATTGGTCAGTTATCCGTCGAATCATATACTCACACATATCACGTCCTATGTTGATACAATGCATAGGATATATACGTTGTTCACACAAAGAAAAGGCAGAACGACTTTTTGGAAGAATTTGGGTTGGTCGTTCTCCAAGCTCTCTGCAGGAGTTTGTAAAATTGATGCTGAATCTTTGCTTGTAATAAACCTTTTTATAATCAAGAACAGTGTCGGCGGATTCCTCTTCATACAGCATCACAGCATTACTATTTAAGACACCACAATATGCAGGAAATATTTACCAGAAAGAAGGGTCATAAAAAAGTCATAGTATAGTATGTCGAAAAAAGTGATAAAAAAGTCACAGTATAGTATGTCAAAAAAAATCATAGAATAGTTTGTCGACAAAAGTGATTAAAAAGTCATTGTATAGTATGTTGAAAGAAGTCATATAGTATGTTGAAAAAATCATAGTATAGTATGTTGAAAAAAGTCATAGTATAGTATGACGAAAAAAGTTATAAAAAAGTCATAGTATGGAATGTTGAAAAAAAAGTCCTGAAAAAGTCATAGTATTGCATGTCGAAACAGTTATAGTATAGTATGTCAAAAAAAGTGATAAAAAGGTCATAGTACGTCAAAAATAGTCATAGTATAGCATGTCTACAAACGTCATAGTATAGTATGTAGAAAAAAGTCATATTATAGTATGTAGAACAAATTGATAAAAATGTCATAGAATAGTATGTCGAAAGAAGTCAGAGTGTATTAAGTTGAAAAAGTCATAGTATAGTATAGTATGTTAAAAAAAGTGATTAAAAAGTCCTAGGATAGTATGTCGAAAAAAGTCAGTGTAGTATTTCGAAAAAAGGGATAAAAAAGTCATAGTAAAGTATTTCCAAAGAAATCATTTTATAGTATGTTGAAAAAAGTAATAAAAAGTCATAGTATATATAGTATGTCAAAGAAAGTCTTGAAGAACACACAAAAGAATCAGCCTGGACATGGGATTAAACCAGGGTTCTGAAACTGCACTGGCTGCTTGCTGGTGGTAGTCGCAGCAGTGCAACTACAGTGACCCATGGTGTCAGTGCGTTTTAATAATGCATGTCAGAGGATTTCGGTTGAACAGGAAGGAATTTCAGAATAACAGGAAGGTGGCTGGGACCTGGATTCAAACATGAATCATAGTATAGCATGTCGAAAAAAGTCAAAGTATAGTAGGTCGAAAAAAGTGATAAAGTTGTAATATAGTATCTCGAAAAAAGTCTTAAAAAGTCATTTTTTAGTATGATTAAAAAAAGTCAGAAATAGTCATACAAAAGTCAAACAAAAGTGCTATAAATTTATTGTATCATTTTTCGATGTCATAGTATAAAAACAGTCATTATATAGTATGTCAAAAATTGTCACAGTACAGTATGTCGAAAAAGGTGATAAAAAAAGTGATAGTATAGTATGTCGAAAAAAGTCATAAAAAGTCATAGTATTATATGTCAATGAAAGTCTGGAAGAACATGCAAACTCCACACAAAAGAATCAGCCTAGATGGGGGATTGAACCAGTCTGCACTGCCTGCTTGCTGGTGCTAGTTGCAGCAGTGCTAACCACTGAGGCACATTGTCAGCGCGTTTCAGTACTGCGTGTGAGAGGATTTCAGTTGAACAGGAAGGTCGCCGGGAAAAGTAAGTTCATGTTCATGAATTAAGGATGAATTCAGAACCAAGCAAAACATTTTCTCAAGTGGATGTATTACCTTAGTCATCCGTGAAAAAAAAACCCGTAAATGAAGAATTTGTCACAGCAAATCAGTGAGAAGAGAAGGAGACAGTGGAGCATGTCCTGATTTCATGCAGGACGTATGTAAGAAAGAACTGTCATAAAAAAGTCATAGTACAGTATGTCAAAAAAAGTCATAGTATAGTATGTCAAAAAAAGTGTTAAAAAAGTCATAGTATAGCATGTCGAAAAATGTAAAAAAAAAAAAAAAAAAAAAAAAAAGTGATTAAAAAAAGTCATAGTATAGTATGTTGAAAATGTCATTATAGTATAGTATGTCAAAGAAAGTCTGGAAGAACATGCAAACTCCACACAAAAGGACCAGCCTGGACAGAGGATTGAACCAGGAGTCTAAGTCTGCACTGCCTGCCTACCAGTGTTAATTGCAGCAGTGCTAAACACTGACCCACAATGTATGGCACAGTGGGTCAAAAAGCCATTAAAAACTCACAGTATGGTGTGTCGAAAAAAGTCATAAAAAAGTCGTAGTATGTCAGAAATAGTCATAGTATACTATGTCAAAAAAAGTAATAAAAAAGTCATTGTATAGTATGTCGAAAAAAGTGATAACAAATTTTTTCAGTTTACTCTTTAATCTCCCCCTGAAATGTGTATTTATTGATTTATTTGTCCACTAGGTGGCATGACACACATGTTGAGAGATGTAATGGAACCAAATACTGATTCAAATCTCCTTAATTTTAACAATAGGCTCACTTAAATAGACTTTCTTTTTATAATGATTGCAAATCTGATGAATTTAATGATTGGTTGATTCAGCTTTCATTGTGTCCCGTAATGAATTGAATGAATGAATGAATGAATATTTTTTTCTTACTAAATTCAGAATCAGAATCAGAATCAGAAAGGGCTTTATTACCAAATACGTTTTTTACACATACAAGGAATTTGTCTTGTTGTTGTTGGTGCATGTCACATTCTCTAGATGTAAGAAGGCTAAGAAGAATATAAACAATATAATTATACATATATACACACAGTATGTATTAATAAAGATAGAAAATCAAATGGAAAATAAAATGAATAAATAAGTAAAAAGGAACGGTACAGCAGAGTAGGTACAGTGGCATGAGGAGCCAAAGGTGGGGTGGTGAGAGAGTCAGGGTGGGTTCCGGGCCTTGTTGGTAAGGCTAGTGGCGGAGGGGAAAAAACTGTTCATGTGGCGTGTGGTTTTGGTCCTGATGGACCTCAGCCTCCTGTCAGAGGGGAGTGGCTCAAGGAGTTTGTGGCCGGGGTGGGAGGGGTCAGCCACAATCTTTGCAGCACGCTTCAGAGTCCTGGTGGCGTACAGGTCCTGGAGCGGCGGCAGATTGCAGCCAATCACCTTCTCTGCAGACCGAATGACACGCTGCAGTCTGCCCTTGTCCTTGGCAGTGGCAGCAGCGTACCAGATGGTGATGGAGGATGTGAGGATGGACTCAATGATGGCTGTGTAGAAGTGCACCATCATTGTCTTTGGCAGGTTGAATTTCTTCAGCAGGAAGTACATCCTCTATTGTAAAGAATATCACCTGACAATCCATGAGGTAAAGGTATAATACAGTGGGTTCATAATGAAACAAAAAAAGTGCTTGCAAGGTTTAAGATACACCAGGAGATCCTGCTACAGGGTGTGCAGCAGGTGCAGCAGTTTATATTCCAGTTTTAATTCAATACACCTTATAATTTACAGAATGGATTTAGATACATTAATTTGGGTGTTCATGTTGGAGTGGAGGAAAGAGAGCAGCTGGATATTCTGGCCAAAACAAACACTCAGAATTAAGCATGTAGACCTACAAGTTCCATTAACCAATGCCAAAGCTAAGATATTCATTGGGACGTATAGCACAACCAGTATAGCAGGAGTATTGAGATGATAGCCCAATGGAACTGGAAGACAGCTCTATAACATAAAAAGACATTTTGGTGCTGGGAGAATGGTGGGCTGAAAACAAAGGGAAGAAAATACCATAACTCATCTGAGAATAGGCCATACAGGTCTCAACCATACATTATATAAAATAGGCACCCAACTGGAACATGCACACATTGTAACATATTGCTACTTCATTGTAGAAAATACAATATCAATAGAAAACCCCTTTTTCAATCAGTAATAAAGACAACACATCATGACTTTTCAATGTAAGGTCTCTTAGGGAACCCAGCAGGTAAAATATATTTGGACATGATTACGTTTTTTTAATAAACTGATTTAGCTCTACATCTCTTGTTCCACACTCCAGTCCAGTTAGTGGCGGTAATGGACCGTAGGCTGGTTTGTCAACCGCCAATAAACACCAAAGAAGAAGAAAAAGCAGCTACGCAGGAGCATGGATGGATGGATGCGCAGAAGAGTCAATTTCAAATTCTAACCAGTTCGCTTACTAAAATGGCAGATGAAGTAACACGAGAGTGGAGCGATGACCAGCTCAAAAGTGATGATTTCCCCAAAAAAGACATTATTACGTTCATGCAGGACAATGCAGCACACTCGGTATGTGTATCGCTTTAGTCTCTTTGTGATTTGAGTTGAAAATATGTAGGGTAAAATGTTAACGCTCACTTTGAGCTGCAGCATGCTGTGTGGTTAACGTTAGCTAGCTAACGCTAAGCGTAGCCGCATCAGGAAGGCCGTGTTGTGTTTTAGCATCTAGCAAGGCAGAATGTACAACAACAGTACAGTCATATTTAAACCAAAGAGTTCTGCACTGTTCAGATAAATGCCATAGCTCATTATTTCATCTGACCAGCAGCAGAAACGGTTACATTTTATGTTTACCGTGATTTTGTATAAGTTAGCCGTGACTGAAACGGATTGATTTGATTAGGAGCACACATGATGGTAAAACAAAGTTGTCGTCTGCTTACTTTCTCCTTGTAATTGCATTTTCCCTTTCAGTTCCTCAATGAGCACAAGCTGCTGGGAAACATAAAAAACGTTGCTAAAACAGCAAAGAAAGAACAACTGATTATTGCCTACAATCAGCTCTTTGAGAGCAAAGTAAGTGATGATAATAAAGACTTGATGTTGCACATAGTGGCTCTGCATCTGTGGGGTTGATGTCTGGCCGGGTTGGCTTACAAATTCATTCAACGATGGATGTGTGTGTTTCATGCTTCCTTTGTCATTTGCAGAAATTTAAAGGCACAGAACCAATTGAAGATGTGACCGAGCAGGTTAAAGCAGTGAAAATTGAAGTCAAGTCCAAAGAAGTCCCGGCAGAGGTTGTGGATGAGGTACGGGTCCAGGGTGTTGAATTTAGCAGATTTTCATTCAGATCATTTTTTTTTTTGCACTTTGTACAAACTACTATTAACGGCTCCTGCATTGCTTTTCTCAGGGTCCGCCAAAGTACACCAAGTCCGTGCTGAAGAAAGGTGACAAGACTAACTTTCCAAAGAAAGGTGAAAATGTGAGCTGCTGGTACACTGGCACCTTGGAGGATGGAACTGTCTTCGACACCAATGTCCCCAAAAGTATGACAGACCTGCACCTTACAGTGGCACTCCACCCAAAATATTGTCAATTGGTCTTTTTTTTTTTTTTTTCTAAGGACGCAACAAAATGCTTGAGATTCCTGGACTCGTGCGCAACCACCTTAAACAGGCCTTTCAGTATTTATTTATTTTCATCTCCTAATCTTGTCATTTTAAACTATAACAACACTTGTCCTTTGCGGTTATAGGTACAGATGAAACCAGTATCCTATGAAGAAGAAGATTCCATCTTCAGGTTTAAACCTTCACTGTTCTCT